>NW_026267654.1:11161-18914 GCF_000697945.3 Frankliniella occidentalis
CCCCCCAAATAGTAAAATCAATTGTAACTTTTGTAACAATTGTAACATGACCTTGTTTTCGTGAAGGGCTTTGAGAGGGACATACCTAGTGAAAAATTGTGTTTCAAATCGACGTCGATTTCGAATTTTCGTCGATTTTGTAGACAAAATCGAATCGATGTCGAGTTTAATTGGCCTCGATCGATGACTATCGATCATTTATCGATATTGCATTTCTCAGTGGAATATTGTTGGAGCAACTGAGTCAATCTGTACCAAAAAAAATTTACGTGAAAGTATTTCATGATTACAATGTATTCTGGCAGTGACAGAGCAGTGAAGTATAAGAATAATCTTTCTACTCACCATGTTTTTTTTTGTTCTAAAAATTGTCAAGGTCTTTGAAGATACGAGGCAGGTACATTTGGATGAGCGATGTACTAAAGGAAGTGAGGGCTGGCTGCGAGCAGCACATATCTGCGGTTCACATCCTAGCCGAGCATAGTCTGTTCATTGATGCGGACCTCTATCTGAACAACGAAGAGAGCAAGGTCAGATCGCCAGCTCTGCTCTACATCTTTTCTCCCAGGTGGGTACCTGCACACCAACAGTCTTAGACACGGGCCGCACAACTAATAACTGGGGTAGTTTTAGACAAAAAACTGGCCTGCCGGCCGGTAACAAGACAGTCCGGCTCCAAAATCAAATTCAAAATATACAGGCGCTAAGGCCTGTATTTATAAATTTAATAAGGCATCAAAATGAGACTGAAAATCTTCTTATCAAAACCGGAACTTTAATCGGCAATATCCGACTACGGCAACCTTTATCAGAACGGGATACTTTCACCTTACCCAGGAGCGCTTTTTCATGTTACGGAAAGCTGTGGTTAATATAAAAAAACAAACGAAAACCAGCAAATTATGCTAGAATCGCCATTCAAATTTTGCTGGATTCGTAATTTCTGCGCGCGCAAAAACAAGCACATTTCATATTTCAGAGCGCTGTGGTTCAACTTTAAAATTTGAGGCTGGGGATCACTTGTCAAGTGGACGGGCCATGTGGCGCCCTGAGCCGATAAGTGGGTAGGGGCTGGGGCGCGGCGCGGGGCGCGAAGCGCAACGCAGCTTGCCTCAAGAGGCTCGAGTGGGGGTTGGTTGGCCCCATGACCCGGCGCGAAGCAAGGGATGAGGGGCGCTGTGTTTATAACACAACCAGGGCGATGACAGCGGACTGCTACCGGGGACGAACAGAAAGTCACGGAGAAAACGCCTGCCCCCACAGAGAATCTATATGGGTACATGTCAGAAAACTATACACATCTCTGTCCTGAGGGTATTTGGTGCTACTTACAGCACCAATCGATGCAAAACTTCCATTAGAGTTGTACTTTAAGCTCGGTTCCACAATTTGTTGTGCTATTTTGTCACTTTTAACTCATCCTAAGCTATGAAACTGAATGAAATGTGTCCTGTAACGTTCCATTGACACTGTCCCTGAAGCCCACCCTCAACATTCAATTGCAATTTCCTTTTATTTCCTTTGATTAGTAGTGGTCCCATTATTATTTTGGTGCAGCTAACTGTTCTAACTGTTGTAGCTATTAAAAACAACCGGGTCAAGTTCTCAAATTCACTTCTTCAGTCATTATAAAAAGAAGTACTTTTGTCCCTGACATTTCCTAAAACCTCTCGCACATACGACCGAGGTAACTAAATGATCAGATTTTATAACCTAAACGGTTGGAAGAGGCATATGTGCGTCCACTACAATAAAGTATATAAACTAAATAATGCACTCATGGTATAAAATACGTCAAAGTTCGATCGTTTAATATTTTTATAATGAAAAGAAAAAGGAGTGTGCCTGCGTTACAGTCGCCATACACGTAATTACCACATCTTCAAAACGGCAATGGGAACAAAAATAGGTCAGGCCCACCGATAAATAATATACCACACCGTTTGTAATCGACGGCACTAACATAGGGGGGTAAAGTTTTGACTCGCATTGGTTTTTAATGTTTTAAAACGGATATTTATCTAGCTGTGTAATCGCCACCCTGTAATTCCCAATGTAATCACCACTCGACTCCGAGTTGAGTTACCGGCGGCCACTCGTCTCGTCTGCTACGGCGGAGGGCGCGACACAACACTCGCCACCTTCTCTGACGACGACTTGCGTGAAAAAGTGTTTTTCAAACATGTCGTATTTTCAACGCTTTTTTACGTCAGAAACCAAGGCTAGACAATGCGGACTGTTAATTTTATTGATGTGGAAAGTGTATTTATTGAAATTAGGTTGTATTGTAAATCCTCATCTAGAGGTGTAGGAGAGGTTAGGAGGTTAGGGATGTTCCAAAATTACTTTATTACTATTTGAGTCGATAAACCAGGAGTCTCTTATGGCAGAGAAGTGCCTTTTTCCTCTCGTTCCATTGCAGTATGATTTTTGAATCGACTACATCAATTATCAGATGGGTGAGTGCATCAGTAAGAAGTTTGGTTTCTCGTAACATATTCTTTATGTCCAAATTCATTCCTTATGATGGATTTAGTCTCAGTGAAGCCAGTGAAGCTGAAGCCACCCCGTCACTTGTTTTGGGCAATCTGATTGGTTGAATGACCAAGCAACCAATCAGATTACCCAAAACAAATGACGGGGTGGCTTCAGCTTCACTGGCTTCACTGAGACTAAATCCATCATCAGTCACTGGTGTCACATCAGAATGACATGAAAAACATACTTTTCGTAACAAAACTTTTGAAACAGAAAATAAAATTGATAGCGAAAAGGACCGGTCTTTCATAAATTTTGGTCCAATGTAAACAAAATAAGAAAGCATAACTTAACGTTCCTTGGAGCTATTTCTGACACTTCAGCCAAACCTTTTACAGGTTGTAAATGATTTGATATGAACAAAGTATTGTATATATTTAGTTTAGATTCAGAGATTACTTTAAAAACATGCAAAAAGTTTAAACTTTGACACGAGCAGATTTACCGATGAGGTTGAAAGTTGTAGCCATGGTTGTGGGTCGCAGTTGACCGGATATAATTTTACATGGCATAGCATGTTCATCACTATGACTTCGTTGAATTAAACGAGCACCTTCATTATAAGAATGTAATTTTGTAAACATATGTTTTTAAGAGCGTCCAAACTAGTTCAATGAGAGAAACTTGCAAACATATGTATTAGTTTTTCTAAATGTGTGTGTATGTGTTGGGAGGGGGGGGGGCGCTTCAAATGTTCGCACTGTACGCACTTTTACCAAAATCGGAGCCGGTTCGATTCGAGGCATTTTTTTACCAACGTCACCCAAACCCCTTCGCTCCCTCCCCCCCCCCCTCCCCTTCCCCCTCCCCATCCTTTTTCGCGCCAATGTAACCAAACACGTAATTTAACACAGTAACTCAGCTGGGAGCAGACGACCACAGCAGGCTTTCGTAGACATTTCAATAAAATTAGGGCTAGATCAAATAAAAAGATGAAGAAACCATTGGCGACAAGCCTTTTTGAGCAGCAAATGACTTCTTCTGTCTATTAGTATCCGAAAGTGTGGTACTTTGCTTAGGATGTGCACTTTATGCTTTCGCATAATCGCATAATTTTCCAAACTTCACTAAAATGGACGGGGAATCAACTGGTTAGCACTGTTGTCACCCCTGGATCCGAATCCGAAGAGCATAGAAAAAACATAATTTCTAAAAATCGCAGCATGGATAGGCATTTTCGCATAATTTGAGCATAATTGCTAGGAAAAGGCGTGAAAACGGTTGTATTTTGCAATTGGTTTTGATATTTTGCGCATTTTACCGCAAATTTTGATCCAACATTTGAAACTGTCTAACTAATTTTGGTCTTTCCTTCCATACCGCATTCCTATATCAATGTTTATGTTTGCACCAATGTGAACGCAAAAAGCATATAAAAGCATAATTTAGAAGGAAACGCAAAGAAAAAACTATTTTAAAAGCAGTAACATTAGGAAAAAAACACCAAAAAGCATAAAAACGCATAATTAGGTAGAACACGTGGCATAAAGAGGGTATATTTGGAAAATTTTAAAGCATAATCAGGGCATAAAAGTGCCTTTTTTTAGAGCATAATTGACAGTTTAAAAACGCATAAAGTGCATATCCTTATACTTTGCAAAGGGTTTACAAAATAACTTTCTTCAAAATCCGCGAGCCGAATGTGAACAGTTTTCTGACATGTACCCATATTATCATCGTCAGTCGGCTTATCATAACTGGAACGTTAATCGGCTATCTTTATCAAAACTGGATACTTTTACCTTCGGGTAGAGACAGACCACAAGGGACTGTCTATAAAAATTCGCTGTGGCAGCTAAGAGCTGGTTGCCACAGACAAGAGTTCACAGCAAAGCTGTCGCTGCAGGAGCCAATCGGTTTGTTCTGACAGCGAAACACCCAAATTAATGTGAGAATGAACCGATTGGCTACTGCAGCGACAGCTTTGCTGTGCACTCTTGTCTGTGGCAACCAACTTTTAGCTGCCACAGCAAATTTAGGGCTTTCTATCCCCAAAATTAGCTAATCCACTGTGAAAAATACCGTCGTCAATTTACAAACCCCGAATTATTATTTATAAGTTGTAAATTTACGAGACCACATTTTTTACTCGCTAATGCATTTTACGTCGAAAAGTACTGCATGTATTTTTTCGATTACTAATTGTAATTTTCCAACTTGGTTCACGGAAAATTTTCCCGTAAACGTTACTTCTATTTTTCACAGTGTTTGCTAGTGGTGAGGACCAATTGTTTTTACCGTGCAAGAAAGAGACTCTGCCCTTGAACACGCCTGAAAGCTTCCAGCGGAGGCGTTGCTGAGCCGAGCGGGGGGAGTGGGGGGGGGGGGGGGGGGGGGGGGGGGGGGGGGGGGGGGGGGGGAGAGGAGATGGAGCTGAACCGAGCTGAACGACGCTGCTGTGCGTACTGCCGACGGTCGCCTTTATCTAGTGTCGCTACAACCCACACATCGACTAGAGCCACTGCTCCAGTGCACTGAAAAGCAGGGCACGCGTTTTCTCCTTCTGGTAGAGACAGCTAAGGGTAATGTCTTAAAATTCTACTTTTTACTGTCACTCAGGTGGCAGGTGCTTGGTGATCACACGCTCTCCGTAGACGGTCTCCCTGGCGCGGACTGTGGCCCGCCACCTAAGTGGTATAGTCCCGGGAGCGACGGCCTGGCTGGGCTACCTGGCGGCGCGGGTGGCTCCATCGTGGCGCTGGGCGACGAGGTTCTCGACGGGCATCGCCTCCAGCTGAGCGCGAGTGGGGGCGCTGGCGGTCGTGGGCAGAACGGAAAGGACGGCCTGCAAGGAGCTATTGGGCGGGACGCAACAATAGATTCAGGCTACAGATGCAGCGACCATCGGCATGAAGATGGAGCGTGGAACTTTGGACTCGGCTATTTATGGGGATCAACAAAGGTATGTGCAGAACAAAACGTGTATGCGGCAAGTGGCGGCAAGGCAACCAGGCGGACACCAGCAGAAAACAATTTATTTGGCGCTAGAAAAATGGTGTTGGAGTGCCTGAGTTTTGTGCCCATCGCGCTAGGCCCCTTCCGTGCCCTTCCTCACAATGCTGTACCAGTTAGGGCAGGCCCCGGCCCTGCCCTGCCCTCCAACGCCAGCTGCTCTGCCCTCCGCTTTTCTTCCCCTCGACGACGCCCACACAAAATCTGAAAGGACTTTTACTGTCCATAGAAAGACGCGTTTTTCTGCACATATCAAAGCCACTGAAAATGCTAGAGTCATATCTTACTCTAAGGAGAGCGAGATCAGTTCTTCCCCCGAAATAGTCCGAAATAAAGGCGAAATAGAGGCGAAATAGAGCGAAATAAAGACGAAATAGACGCGAAATAGTCGGTGAAATAGTCGCGAAATACCCCTGAAATACTCCGAAATACCGCGAAATACCCTGAAATAATCCGAAATAGGCGAAAAAAAGCCGAAATGGCAGGAGAAATAACCAAAATGGCAGGAGAAATACCACGAAATAGTCCGTACGCTACGAACCCTAGTGATTTCCCCCTCGGGGATCTGACTCTCACTCAAATTGAGTCAGGATTTGCGGTCTTCACCCAATGAGAGTGAGGTTCCTCACTGCAATTGGGTGAAGTCAGGGAAATCTTACTCCTCCAAAATGAGAATTCGGTGCATGCATATGACTCACATAGGGTGAGCCTTATTAGGGTAAGTCGTATAGCGCTTATTTTCGATTCTTGGGTTGTAATAGTGTTTTCCAGGCGCCATTTTGGATGAAAACTCCTGGAAACATTTTTTAAGTTTTTTCCTTAAACGTTTTCATAACCCTACCTTTGCCTGTTATTCTGACCTGCCATAAGAGGTGGTTTTAAAAACCTCAATTTTGGGCGTATTTTTTTCTTGACTAAACACGAAATTTTACGGCCCTTTGGGTGAAAATTTTAAGGAGAAGGCTCTATCTCAGCCGGTTTTCGAGCTACGAATTATTATTCGAAGGGAAAAGGTTGCTTATTTACAGCAATAGAAAAACAATTCATATCATGCAAACCGGCAGAAATTTTAAGGAGAAGGCTCTATCTCAGCCGGTTTTCGAGCTACGAATTATTATTGGAAGGGAAAAGGTTGCTTATTTACAGCAATATAAAAACAATTCGTATCATGCAAACCACCTCTTATGGCAGGCCAGAATAACAGGCAAGGTAGGGTTACGAAAACGTTTAAGGAAAAAACTTAAAAAATGTTTCCAGGAGTTTTCATCCAAAATGGCCCCTGGAAAACACTGTTACAACCCAAGAATAGAAAATAAGCGATATACGACTTACCCTAAGCCCTATAGTCATCGCTCTGATTGAGCGAGGCAAAATTGTCACACCCATTTCGAGCACGACACCTTACCCAGTTTTCAGTGACCGGACGCAGATTTGAATCCAGCAAGTGACGAATTAGCATCCTTTTTCTGGACAATTATTTTTAGACAGTTCCTACAGACTGGTTTTTCTGGACAATTATTTTTGGACAGTTCCTACAGACTGGTTTTTCTGGGCAATTATTTTTAGACAGTTCCTACAGACGGGCTCTCTGCCAGAGGGTGAAGAGACCCCCTCCCCTCCCGCTCCCCACCGTCTCTCTTATATATAGCTCTGGGGGGGCTCGGCGTGGCGTTCCCGGTATGGGCAGAGCCGGTAGCCGCCGATAGAGCGCGCTGCCGGCGGACTGTCCGTTGCTTCTTTTAGCGTGTACTGCTGAAGCTACTTGAGCTTGAGCTGTACAAAAACGTTAACAATTCTTGTTAACCATAAACGGACCCTTAGTAAAGAAAATTTTCTATTTTACAGTTTCGAGCAATATTTTTTTTAATATAGAAGTTTGCGCCGCGTCCTAGCGCCCTCTCACTTGTACAATTTGCTTTTCGACGCCATGTAGGCATTTCATGCCTGCTCGCTGCAATGTTCTTGTTCTTGATGTGTCTCTTTGCGTGATATTTTTTTGAATTCACTGATAAACTAAGTGTTCAACTGCTCAACACTTCTAAGTGTGCAACTGCAAGTTAAATACTTGCAAGTGTGCAACTCCGTAGTCGTGCACTTGCAAGTGTTAAACTGGGTAGGTGTGCACTTGCAAGTGTGCAACTCCTCGGTTGAACACTTCCTTATAGATTGGACGCTTACTGTGTAGGAAGTGTTCAACCGAGGAGTTGCACACTTGCAAGTGCACACCTACCCAGTTTAACACTTGCAAGTGCACGACTACGGA
>NW_026267654.1:19842-21483 GCF_000697945.3 Frankliniella occidentalis
CAATCTGCTTTTGGACGCCATGTAGGCATTTCATGCCTGCTCGCTGCATTGTTCTTGTTCTTGATGTGTCTTTTTGCGTGATATTTTTTTGAATTAGCATTTTAATCATTACTTTTATAATTGAACACAATTTTTAGCATGAGCGCTGGGCAGCGCGCGCGCGGGGGGCTGACTACTCAGAGAGCAAGGTGTCCATTGTTGCTCTGGTACCCGGGCGTGGGTGTGGAGCTGCTCAACAGGTGGTGTTGAACCATGACGCTCCTGCCCCCCCGCGCGCCCCAACTGTCTGGCAGAAACGGGTCCGTTTAAAAACTGAAGGAGGAGCTTTGTCGAGCTTTGTGGCCTGGTCCAGGGGACTGCCCATTTCTTAGCGCTGTGGGCTAATTAGTCCATATAAATTAGAATGCAAATTCCTCACTTGCTCGATTCAAATCTGCATCTGGTTGAGGTGTGCAAAAAAACGCGTCTTTCTATGGACAATAATAGTCCTTGAAGATGAAGTCTGCCGAATTACAAAAGTGCCAGTAACAAGCAGCCATGAACAAATGACAGCTAAATATTAGAGAAAATTACGGCACATGGGTGGTTTTAAAAATAAGATGCATATTGGGTCACATTTTTTTCGTTTTTGAAAACGTTTGCTTGGGGAGGTTTTTCAACCTATAATGCATTAGTGGTATCTTTGGAGAAAGAAAACGTTCTATGGCGAGCTCCCAGTCACCTATATCTGGGTAATTCCCCCAAAATAGCAAGGGCAGCTGTCCAAACGATTTATCCCGTATGTATTTTGTGGGATAATGATGTGGCGAGGTTGTTTTACAACTGGAGACGTTTGCCCATGTTAAAACACGACTATTTTAATTGAAAAAGCTCTGCACCATAAGTATACATGTTAAAATGCTTAATATATGTCCCCTCCGTCGCACACCTAACCTTCAAAAGGCATAATAACAAATATTTCGTTTTTCAAGCTTTGTCAGGGTTACTTTACCACTTCAGAATTTATCTAATAAATTATTTAAACTATCTCAATGGAAAACAGTAGCCGACCAATAGTATTTGATTCAAAATTGTTAATTTTAGTTCCCCTCGTCACGGTGTTCGATTGAGGACGAACTCAGATAACTAAAGAAATACATCTTTTATATCGGATTTACTCTAAAAACAGCTAAGAAACCCGAACAGCACTTCCCTGACACATATATCACGACCAACTACTTTCTGACTTTAAAATACTTTATGATAATCAGTTAAGTCGTGGTTTCATCACGCACGAGCACGAAATAGGGTTAGTATAACGGACTTAAATACAAAGAAAATAATATTTTCCTTATCACCTTCTGACCGCAATATTCCTATTACTTTCTTATAAGACGGTGAGCACTCACTACAAGCTGCACACTCTCAGCCCGTTACTGACCGTTCTCGCCCATTTTGCCCCCCAAAAAATTCCCACAAATAAAGTCCCAAATTTAGTTTTCGCAATGCACACTTTTTCCCAGGCGATATTTTCATTTCCCAATAATAAATTCCCAATTCGGATTATCCAATGTCTAGTTTTGGGGGTCGGCAGTAATTTTTAGCCCGCCCTTCTGCTTTTAAAAAAGCATTAAAGCGGGCTTATGCAACCGCTCTCGTGTC
>NW_026267654.1:22018-25482 GCF_000697945.3 Frankliniella occidentalis
CAAAGCAGAAGGGTGGGGTGTAGTCACGGTGTTGCCCCGTTACAGTCTTTTGTCATGTCCAAGGAGCAAATTTCTAGGGCTGCCCCCCGCCGGACGCTTTCGTTTACTCAAATATGCAAACTGATTTACCGGTCACATTATTTATTTGATGATGCACTTCAGTAAATCGCAAGACTGAAATGGTCTATTTGCAAAATGTCAGTAACGGGCTGAGAGTGTCTTCTCGGACACCGACATGCATCGCATCTTATTTGTGAAATTACCCACATACCTATTTTTCAATTGTTTTTTTCGTGTTTCTGTAATGCGTTAACCTCAGAGCGACAACCACTCAGTCTGTCGAAGCGCTTCGACAACCGCTCAGTCTTCCGAGAGGCTTCGTCGACAACCGCTCAGTCTGCCGGCCGAGCCCCGGCGACAACTGCTCAACGTCTGCAGAAATGCCTATTATAATGAGCGGTTGTCGAAGTGTCTCGGCAGACTGAGCGGTTGTCGAAGCGCTTCGACAGACTGAGTGGTTTTCGCTCTGAGGTATCGAATTTTTCACTATACCCCTTCTGAGGGAGACCGGGTTTTAGGGGTCAAAAACAAATCGTTCAAAAGGCATAGAAAGAGATACTGATTACTGTTTCTTTACAGGGATTTACTTGCGGTGGATCCGGTGGCTCTGGTCATGACGGGGGAGCAGGTGGCGTCGGGGGACAAGGTGGTCAAGCAGGATCTATTCGACTCCTCCCGATAAATGTGGTAAGTGTGCAACTCCGTTTGGTAGGGGCCGGGCCTCCTTGCCCTACCGGCGCCAGCGGCGTTTGTTCCCAAGCTCACAGGCACCATGACTAGCTGCCGAAATCAGTTGTGAACATCGCCAGCCGCCGACCGTCACACTCTAAATGTAAAAGAACAAATTTTCCCATAACGATGGCACGAACTTACACGCATCCTCCTACGACAGACAAAATTGTTTCGTTAAAGAGGACAGTTTTCAATTTAGTTTTCTCCTCATGGACAAACTGGTTTCCTGTTTCTTGGACAAGACATTAGTCCCAGCGAGTAAGTTGAAATTTGTCCCTTTTTTTGCGATATAATTTGTTTTCAAGGAAGGAACAGTTTTTCTAAGGAACATTTTGTCCCTTCTAATGACATAATTTGTCTATAAAAGGATGCGGTTTTGTCCATAGATCTCTTGTCTGCGGCTACCCGTACAAAAAAGATTGTCTTCTGGACGTAGTTTCCAAGGATTAATGTGATACTTCCAGCATCCATCACTGTTATTCAAGGAATGTGACGTCACATTCGTTTCAATGTGAAACGTGTCACATTCGTTTCAATGTGAAACGTGTCACATTCGTTTGAATATTGTGTCACATTCATTTAAACGTGACTTCAGGTGAATTGATGCTCTAATGGCGCCAGGCTTGGTCAATTCACTTTTAAACGAATATGACATAACATTCAAACGAACGTGACAAGATTCACATTGAAACGAATGTGACGTCATCATCGTTGAATAACAGTGAGCGCATCTGCTTTCGAGTCTTGTGTGAGACGTATTGAAGTCATTATTAATCCATCGTCAAGACCTGTGTGAGACATAGCTGATACGACGAATTGAGTCGCAACAATGGATTCGCGAAGGCTGCTTTGCCTCGCTTTTCAGACTTCCCTCAGACACAACGGTACCTCCTATCAATATGCGCTTATAATTCTTTAGGTTAAACGTAATCGCTTATCACCTCGGGTTCTACACAGAACCGCTTACCTGCGCGGGCCCTGCACAGAACCGCTCATCTGCTCGCGGCCGGGGCGCTGGTTAGGTTATGTTGCCCCTCGTATTTACTATAATATCACCCAAGATCGGAGGCTTTAACGATCTGTAGTAGTTTAAATATGATGTTCCAGTACAGACAAGAGAGTATGTTACATTTTCTGTTTCTAAATTTAAGCTCAGCACCTAGGAACATCCATTGAAATCTGGGAACAACCCGCCCGTAATTCAGAAAGATGAGCAGTTCTGCGTAGGACCCGCGCAGATGGGCGGTTCTGTTCAGAGCCCTTAGTAATGGGCGGGTTTGTTTGGACCAAAAACAAATAAGCGCATATTGATAGGAGGTGCCGACAACTGTGATCCACTCTTGAGACATCGCGGGTCAAGGCATTCAGGACGCGCTGAAGATATTTTTGAGACACACTCAATCGGACCGACGAAAAAAGGGATCCATCAGGTGCCGCGCACTCTGCCACTGCCCTAAGTGTGTGATGGATCAAGCATGTCTGAAAGGTGTGTCTCCATCATATCTGAGCAGCCTTATTCAGTGCGGGGCCAGTACGTGTAGCGACACAATTACCTGAGTTTTTCCACTCTGGCCCAGTGAAGAGCGAGCGGGACTTGCAGTCCAATAGGCAGTGGTTCGCCTCCTACCGGTGGCCCGTTTTCTCTCACTTCCTTCGTCTGTGCGATTGAGTGTGTCTCAAATATATCTTCAGCGTGTCTTGAGTGCCTTGCCCAGCGATGTCTCCAGATTGGATGACAGTTGTGTCTGAGGGAAGTCTGAAAAGCGAGACAAAGCAGCCTTCGAGAATCCATTGTCGCGACACAATCAGTCTTATCAGCTATGTCTCACACAGGTCTTGACGATGGATTAATAATGACTTCAATACGTCTCACACAAGACTCGAAAGCGGACGCGCTATGGATGCTGGAAGTATATCCCATTAATCCTTGGAAACTACGTCCAGAAGACAATCTGTTTTGTACGGGGAGTTTAAGCGTTTGGAGAGTAGGAGAAGGCTCAGAAAGCTGCTAACCGCCCACTCTTATACCACCTCCGATGTCGTCGTCGTCGTCGTCGTTGTTGTTGTTGTTGTTTTATGATAAAGGACATCCTTCTGATGGTGCATCAACTTCGTTTGGCCCGATCGGAACAAAACTGTTGGTGTGGAGTTCATCGCAAAGCCCCAAAAAGGCCAAAATCGACCACGTAGGCCCTTCCTTTACTTTGTAAAATTTTCGACTGTTACTGTTGCAATTGACGGTCCCAAAGTTTTGTCATCTGGCGACTGTCTAGAAATGGTCAGGACTTCACATAAAGTATTCCTAGACGGTCACCAAAAGACAATTTTTGGGGATCCAATGACCAGTACATAAAAAAATCTAGTATGACTTGTGAACCACTGGTCGGGAAAATCTGGAAAAAAGATAGATTGCGCCTTCCCCTGTCCATAGAGCCAACTTTGCACACTAAATCTCAAAGGTCTTTTATCGTCCCTAGAAAGACGCGTTTCTTCACACATCTCAACCGAATGCAGTTTGGAATCTAGCAAGTGAGGAATTTGCATCTTCAGGATGAACAAAAAGTTAATTCACTGTTAAAAAAATTCGATGCCTCCTAACGACAAAGTCCGATGTATTGCGCTCCCGTTACACAAAGTTCGATCTGTTTCGCTCCCGTTACACAAAGTCCGAT
>NW_026267654.1:33577-35417 GCF_000697945.3 Frankliniella occidentalis
CCGGCTCGGCTCGCGCCCGGGCCAGCCGGTGGTCGCTTCTGAAAACGGGACCGGCTGCTCTCCCTCGCACCGCCGGGAAAGTAGCGGGAGACAAGGACAGAGATAGTGCAGCACTGCGAAAGTGACCTTCCCCCACCCGCACCTTTTAGCCAATAGCCACCCGGGATGACGGCCGCCTGCAGGCTTACGGCCGCTCCCCTAGCCGGCCGTCGCTTGCACGTGTTGGCAAGAAGGGTCAGGAGCATCCGAGCTTGCTTCAGCTAAATTGCCCTGTGTCCACTCTGTAAGAGTTCTTTCCCTATGGGAGTCACATAAATAGAAGCCAAGATATTTCCATAAGTCCTCAATACTTTTCTCAAGGCATATGGGGGGGGGATTAAAAAGACAGAATACGAATAGTGTAACTGCTTTTTAAGATATCATGTTTGGCCTCACGTTGCACTGTTTGTCTGTCTTTCTTTAATCATAATAACTCGAGACGGTTTGTTTTAAGCTATGTACATGAAATTTTTACTGTACTCTTGCATCATAAAAGGAAAGAATTCTGTATTAATTTTGAGCCCTCTAGCTCAAGAATTGACGTGTCACAAAAATCAAAAACCCAAAAGATTTTTCTTTGATCTTTCTAAGAGTTCATTCGTCAAAGTAGAACTCACAGGGCCAAAATGTCGTTTGTTTGGCTCTATCTCTAACCGTTTAGGCGCCAGAGGGCGATTTCCACACTTGAATGACTTCAATACATTTAAATGTTTTTTCTCAGATATTAGATGGTCTGCGGTGGGGATACTCGTCAAAATAAAATCCCGAGGAGCAGAATTTGTGACTTTTGGGGCCGAAGTCCTATTTACGACTCTGCCTTTTGCCCGACTCGGGTGTCAGCGCCGCAGCCCTAGATAGATGTATGCCACGCGCGTCGCAGCGTAAAAGTGTTTCGTGAGATATCGCGAAGCCTGTTTCGCGAGACGTGGTCTGGCGTACATCTACCTAGTACATTTAACCACCTTCTGTTTTAATGGCAGGTAAAACATATAAACCCTGGAAAAACACATAACAGAGGGGGAGATGGAATGGATGGCACCAGCACAATCGGTTTGACGTCGCCCGAAGAACCAGAGCACGACCCATGTTTGGTGCCGAATTTTCTCAGGTACTATTTACTAGTTAAAGAGTTTAATCGTTTGTCTTTTCTGGGCGGGAAAATCAATTGCGAAAAAGTTCGTATAGCCAAGTGCCCTAAATACGGACTAGCGTCCAAAATACGGACACTTTGCTGTTTTCTACTAATAAACCCCCAAAATCGGAAACGGGATACCGGAATATAGCCTCCGAGGGTTCGCTGGAAAGGTTAGACATTCTAGAATCTACATTTGAAGAAATATTTCCGATATCTTGCATTCTCTTTAAACAATACCAAACTTGCGTTTTGGGGTGCCATTAGGAACGGACAATTTGTTAACTGCCTGGTGAGAATGTGGGGCTCTCAACGGCGGGTAATCGCACAACTTTCAGGTTGACATAGTGAAACTAGGACTCTTCACCTACAAGGTGACGCAAGAAAATTTTGTTTTTGTACTTGTGTCGAGTTTGAAAAACGATTTCCGAAAGTCCCCTAAATAGGCTCTTACATCCAAAAGTGACAGCATTTTGTAGTTCATTTATTTAAAGTTCATCAAACACTAAACGACGTGTGCCTGCAGAAGTGGCGTATCTCTGAAGAGGCGCGCATCACTAGCGGATCTGCGCCGGCCCGGCCAACACTGGCGGATCTGGGAAGGGACGGTCATCACAGGCGTATCTGCGTTCGTCTGATATGCACAGTCAACTTTGGAGGCCTATTGCT
>NW_026267654.1:35467-41956 GCF_000697945.3 Frankliniella occidentalis
TGTGTAACGGGAGCGCAACACATCGGACTTTGTCGTTAGAAGGCATCGAATAATTGCTGTATATTTACAACGAAAATGTGATTAATTTTGTTAGCAGCACATACTGTATTTTTACAGGCATTACTGTAAAAAAAGCAGCGTTAATGAAAATCTCGGAAACAAAGTTTCCGACCGAAAGCAGTTACTTTTGTTTTGCTCCTGTAAAAAAAAAAAATACGAGTGTCCTGTTATGGAACGAAATGTGTTGTTAACAAAATTAACTTCTCTTTTCTTGTAAATGTACAGAATAGTAATACGCAGTAGTTTTTGTTTTGGGCCAATATGGACCGAATATCACAGGTTTCGATAGGGTCAAATGTGTGTTATAAAACAGGAGTGCCAATCCAGCAGTATGTCGTCAGGTGACAGTTATGTTTAACAGTGTTGTCCAGAAAAAGGATGCTAATTCGTCACTTGATGGATTAAAATCTACATCCTGTTGAGATGTGTACAAAAACGCGTCTTGCTATGGACAATAAAAGACCTTTCAGATTTAGTGTGTGTGCTACCATTTGTTTGCAAATGCCCAGTAAAACCCAAATGGTCAATTTTGGCCCTTTTTGGGCCTTGGCGATGAATGCCACACCAACAGTTTTGGTCTGATCGGGCCAAACTAAGCTGATGCACCATCGATATCGGAGGAGGTATAAGAGTGTTTGGTAAGCGGCTTTCTGATCCATCTCCATACTCTCTAAACGCTTTAACTTTGCATACCATTTAGTGCACTTTCTGTTTAAACACAATGAAGTGTGCTATTTAGGAAAATGAACACGTAACGTGTGCACAACATGCACACTTGTTTTACTAGTGTGGAGATCCAAATTTGTCACTACACAAGATTACATCTTTCAGGATGTGCACTAGGCCATTTCATTTTGGAGGGTCAGGAGTTCGATCATGTCGGAACGCATTTAAAATGAAAATTTAGTCAATCCTAAGGATGGTAGTCGATGTCCGGGGCTTTTGTCACCCCCGGAACCATACGCGCCTCGCGGTCAAAGCTTCTTCACATAGCTTTTGGCGGGTACTACGAGTGTCGTGTTTCAAGCCGCGCTGCGGCGAATCGGTGCCACAGACGACCGCGCCCGTTTCAGTGGAGACTACCTAGGGTATGTACTTCACATCGGACGTGGTTCCGACCGCGCGCCCCACCCCGTTCAGAACAAAGGGCGAAAGTACTCGGAATCTAGGTACTTTGCTCTGGCATGAATACCGTTCATTTTTTTCGTTCGGGGTTTGCGCCCAACTGTAGATTGGACCCATAGCTTTCGAATCGCACTTCGACCGTCCACACCGTTTTATTGAATCACCCCCATAATGCGAGTGGAACGATCCGAGCGGCGCCCGGGGGCGACTCGCCGGTTCGAATCGTGCGCGCGAAACTATGACGCTGGCCTGGCGGGAAGCGGTAGAGTCCGCTCACCGCCGCCGCTGCACCCAGCCAGCGCTCGCTGGGTGGCGCTGCAGGCGCTATCAGCCGAAAATAAGCGGCAGGTGACAGGCGAGTCAGTTGCACAAGGCGGGCCAGCAGCGGTGAGTGGCCGACCAGTGCCTCGATTCCTCATTCTCGGACGATAGCCCCCTGCAGCGCCACCCAGCGAGCGCTGGCTGGGTGCAGCGTTTGGTGTGTTCTCTTGAGTGATTGTGATTATACTGAAGAAGTACTGGATGGATGTGGATAAAAAAGTCGTATTAACTCTTTCATTCCATTTTCATAACTGAGTTTATTTCCGGTCTGAACAGAGAGGAAACATTTACAATTCCGCCGCTAGGGGCGCCGGCATAGGCGCGTAGCCTTTTAGAAACAGAACACGACATCTACCCAAAGGTGAAAAAGCAGTAAACAAACCAACACAAAAACAAGCCTTTGACAGGAGAGAACTTTTTGTGAAGTTGAACATACACAAGTTCATTATCTCTGCAATGATTTTTATGAGAAGATTGATAAACAGGTAACAATCGGGTTAGCAAAGTTTAGGTTTAAATGAGAACAACATTTTGTTTGGGGCCTTGCCTGTAACAGTGTTAGGCGTATTCCTGTAGTTGAACAAAAACTTGCTAAGAACCACTGAAAGCTCCGAACTTGTGATAGACTCATTGGCTAGGATTTTACCCAAACCTTTCTTGGCTATGTCTACGTTTCTCTCAGCGAGGCCATTGCTGGATGGGTAGTAGACAGGGGAATGCAAGAGAGTGAAATTATAGGATGTACAGAAATCAGCATAGTCGTTGGAATCGAAAGGAGGTCCAGTATCACTGACCAAAGTACCAGGCAAACCAAACATAGCAAATATTGACATGAACACACTATTAACCTCAAGAGCAGTACGACACTTGAAACCTATACACACGGAGTTCGTGGAGGCTCCGTATAAACACGCAGTTCCCGGGGGCTCGGTACAAACACGGAGTTCAGCAGGCCGCCGTATAGAGTCGTAACTATGTTTTTTGAAAATGTCAAGTTATGAAGTGCGTCGGATAGAGAAAACCAAGGGCCACCGATCAGCGAAAACCGCATTTCGATATGTCAATTTGTTCAAATGTAATTCTGGTCTGAAAATCCAGCCGCCCATAAGGCGCAATGTAAATCCAAAACTTTGAAGCGCTACACCTCAGAACTAACTTTCAAGCACTTACGACGTTAAACGGGGACCCGCTGAACTGCGTGTCTGTACGGAGCTGCCTGGAACTACGGGTTTATACGGAGACTCCACGAACTCCGTGCTTGTAGGTTTCAAGTGTCGAGAAGTCCTAGTTATAACAGAGATATGTGACCACTTTGAATAGGAAGCTACAAACAGAAAGAAGGTACGTGAATGGAAATCAAAAAAGTCAACATGAACTCTTTGGAATGGAGTAGTGGCTGGTGTCCACTGTAAATACATTTTAGCCACAGGAAAATTAACCAAGGAACACGAATCACAGTTGCGAACCATGGTCTCAATATCTGAGTTCAAGGAGGGCCAATATATTAAGGAACGAGGAAGAGCCTTGGATCGAACCATACTAGGATGACCTTCATGAATCAGTTTTAATACACAGGACTGTGTAGAGGGAGGAATAATGACTCAAGCATTAAACATAAAACAACCATCAACAATTGTAATGTCATCCCTCAGACGAGCAAAATGGTCAAGATCGGGGTTTGGATATTTTCTGTGCCACCCAATTCTAGCACAAGAGAGTAATTTATCTTTGGCGGTTTCTGCAGGTACCACCGCAGATGTAACAGGTAACAAGGTTAACACTCTAACATGAAAGACATCAGCAATCTTACATCTAAGATTAGGAAGACGAGATAAGGCGTCTGCAACCTTCAGAAATTCTGATTTTTTATGGATAAGTTTATAACTATAACCTTGCAAGATTGCAGCCCAATGTTGCAACCTGTGACCAGTACGAGTCGGGAGACCTCGGGTGTCACCTAAAATCCTTTGTACTGCAAATTATCAGTAATTAGCACAAATGGGCGTCCGCAGATGAATCTATGGAATTTATTAATCGCAAACACAACCGCGAGGGCCTCCCTATCTATTTGGGCATGGTTTTGTTGAGCAGTAGTAAGAGACCTGGAAGCATACATAATTAACACAAACACAAACAAACAAAAGCAGTATCAAGCCAAGGCTAAATTATGAACAGAATTATCCCTAATGAAACAAACAACAACTTATTGCTCCACGACCCCTGAACGTAATAATTAGAGATTTAAATTAGTGAGTAGCTCTTCAAACTGTCATCGTATGTGTCGCCGAAGTTGCAGGAAACTCCCAATTCTTGGAGAACAGACACGTACTCAAAGACGCTTTCGGCTGTGCGCTGCATGCGCTGACGGAATATCAGGCGATTAGCTTCAACAAAGCTAAGAGATTCATACTGCTGCTTGAGCACTGCAACTAATTCAGAAAGTGCATAACTCTCCGGAGGAGTAGGCGAACCTGCCATATGAATGATTCGCTTGCCCAAGGATGCTAGAAAGAGCGTTCTTCTACGAGTAGCGAGCATACGTGGCCATGTTCATCCGGTTCATCTTCAGGTGCGATTCCATAAGTCGCACAAAACATGTTGAAAGAGGCGTACCAGTGTGGAAAGAGCTCGCCGCCGTCAGAAGGATCGAACTTGTCTATTGATCCAATGGTGCCCAAGACCACAATAGGTTGCTGACCGGCGGCCATCTTCACTTACTTGCGGGGTCAATGTTCTTGATAGGGAAGATTGCTTGTTCTTCAAGAAACCGATGAGGTAGAGCTGGGCCCCCACGGGAGTCCGAAAAAGAAAGATCCTCGTCGCTAATTTGATGTTTTCTCTTGAGTGATTATACTGAAGAAGTACTGAATGGATGTGGATAATAAAGTCGTATTACCTCTTTCATTCCATATTCATAACTGAGTTTATTTCCGGTCTGAACAGAGAGGACGCATTTACAATTCCGCCGCTAGGGGTCTGGCATAGGCGCGTAGCCTTATAGAAACAGAACCCGACACAGCGCTGGTAAGCGGACTATATCGCTTCCCGCCAGGCCAGCGCCATAGTTTCACGCGTATGATTCGAACCGGCGAGTCGCCGCCGGGCGCCGCCCGGATCGTTCCACTCGCATTATGGGTGTGATGCAATAAAATGGTGTGGACGGTCGAAGTGCGATTCGAAAGCTATGGGTCCAAGCTACATTCCGGCGCAAACCATGACCGAAAAAATTGAACGGTACTCCTCGTGCTAGAGCGAAGTACCTAGATTCCGAGTATTTACGCCCTACGTTCTGAGTGGTGGCACCGATTCGCCGCAGCGCGGCTTGAAACACGACACTCGTGGTAACCGCCAAAAGCGATGTGAAGCTTTGACCGCGAGGCGCGTATGGTTCCGGGGGTCGTAAATACCTCGGACAACGACTACTATCCTTAGAATTGAGTGTAGTTTCATTTAAAATGCGTTCTTGCTTACCGATTTTTTTTTGGAGACAGCCTAATGTGCACGCACAGATAAATCTTGTAATAGGCCAAAATTTCCCCAAAAGTAAGAAGCATAAGATGAGCCGGTAAGCGTGTGTATGATGTTATATTGGCCCTGAATGTAACTGCGCGTGTCTTAATAAAACACTTTTTCGTCTTAGACCTCAAGTGAAAATCGACCGACACTGCAGCTGACCGTAAAGACGCGCCAAACTCAGGGCCGGCGTGGGGCAGCAGGCCGTGGCGGGGCCGGAGGTGAAGCAGGCACAGATGGTGCGATGGTGGAGTACACAGATCACTACTTCTTCTTCATCAAATATAAATCAAAGGTAAGTCGCTAGCATTTGACACATCGCACCATCCTATGAACGCAGAGCTTCATTTTAAGGGCAACTATTAAATTACTACTTTACGAAAAAAGGACTTAATGGTGGGGATCAACTTTGTTTGATGTGCTGCTGGCTACTCGGAAGAGGGGAATTCGTTCCCTGAACTAAAATATCAGTTAATTTTACGATGACTCAGAGTTTTTTTAGTTTCAAAACTGTATGTAGTGATTAGCAACCGAAATATAGTTGCAGGGGACGACCATAAGAGATGTTGTACTCTAAACTTGTAAATATTCACACTGTAAAAAAAATTAGAGGGAATTTTCCCCTCCCCGCGTGGCAACGCTCCTTTGCCAGCTAGTGTTCGGTAAATTTACAGACCCAAATAGCCAGGAAATCCCCGGCCTACTGGTGGGGAAATTAACAAGCCAATGTGGTTGGGAAAGGAGTCTTTCCAACCCACCCAAGTAAATTTACTACGTGGGCAGGAAAGGAGTCTTGACTCACTCACCGTCACCAAATTTACCATTGCGCGCGTGTGAGGATGACTTTCGTGCCCACCACATGCTAATATCCAGCCCAGGACAAGGATGGCGGCGTTGCCACACCACTAGCACGGAAATTTCATCTCCGATAGCAGTCCTTAGGAGCAAAGTGCGAGTTTTACCTAATGCTCTCGGGCCGACTGGACTGTATAATAGTCCACCGATTTCCGAAATCAATTTCAAAAATTTGATCATCGATCTCAAGATGAGAACTTGTCATAGCAGCAACACGTGAAGCCAAAAGTCATATGGGAAGTACGCAAGCACTGTAAAAAAAATCCATCTTAATTTTAAGAACACGTGTTTGGAAGCAATTTACAAAACAAATTTGCTCTTAAATTTAAGAACAAATGTTTTATGAAAATTAAGAACATGTTTTGAAAATTAAGAACGTGTTATGAAACGACAAAAATGCTTTACTTTTCCAGCCTAACGCAAATCTGGAAAATATTTAGTTCTTGTTCGATTCGAACCTCGGACCTTTGGGTTCGGATCCTGACGCCTTAGACCGCGCGGCTGTCGGGACATACCTGTGAAGGGAACGCTCGCACCCGACCTTATGCGGCGCTCCGCCCAGGGGCATTCCCAGAATAGCTATGTGCTTGGTCGGACGGCGTATGTTTGTTAACT
>NW_026267654.1:53444-58332 GCF_000697945.3 Frankliniella occidentalis
ATAAATATTTTGGTTTTTAGAACAGTTGTGCGTCGACCAAGTGAGCCAGTCCGCAGAAAAAAACGCAAAATAAAATTTGCGTATCTTCCTGTGCA
Organism: Frankliniella occidentalis; assembly: GCF_000697945.3. Lineage (NCBI taxonomy): Eukaryota > Metazoa > Arthropoda > Insecta > Thysanoptera > Thripidae > Frankliniella > Frankliniella occidentalis. The sequence goes on from NW_026267654.1 coordinate 53,540, forward strand.
AAATGCGAAACTAAATTAAATCCAAACATTTTTTGCACATGACGAATCTCTGTTGCGGGCTGTTTAACCAACTTATGTAGAGGTCCTAGCGAATTTTAGCCCGCCCTTCTGCTTTGAAAAAGCTATCCAGCGGGCTTATGCACACGAACTCGTGTGTGTCTGTTAGAGTGGGTCGTAGAAAAAAGATTTTGGAAATTGAAAACGTAATAGTGCGGAAAAGTTGCCCTGATCGATGACAAATTCAACGCATTTTTATTTTTTGAGATCGGATAATATTTTCCGATACCGCAGAGCGTTTGAAGTTTTGCATGGTTCTCTTATGGGCCTTTTCCCATGCAAACCCGCTCATTACTAGGGGCTCTGAACAGAATTGCTCATCTACGATCAATTTAGAAAGAAAAAATATTCTCTCTTGACTGTACTGGAACATCATATTTAAACTACTATAGCCCGTAAAAGCCTCCGATATCGGGTGATGCAATTGTAAATACGAGAGGCAACATAACCTAACCAGGGCCCCAGCCGTGAGCAGATGAGGGGTTCTGTGTAGGACCCGCGCAGGTAAGCGTTTCTGTTTAGAACACGAGTTGATGAGCGATTAAGTTTAGCCTTAAGAATTATAAGCTCAATTGATAGGACGTACCGATACATGTTGCAAGGTACGAAGTGTTGTATTTAATATTAATAATACAGTGTGGATTAAGAGTTCACTAAACGTAACCGTGACTTTCACGCCAAGTGTGATTTTCACGATCGTAGGCTTTACGCAGCCAATGGAATGATCCATTTACGTCACGCTGACCGTGAAAGGCGTGATAATAATCGCGATCGCGTTTTGGGAACTTTAAATCTCTACGGTTATAGTAATAACAATTAAAAGTGAGCTGTCCAAAGCAACTTTCATGTTGTTTTTTGTTTTCCGTATTAGCCCCTTCTGGCTGCTCGCACCGCCGTCCTGACTTCGCTTCGTGCAATGCGGTCCCCTGCGAGTGCCGAGCTTGTCGTCAACGTCAAAAACTTTCTCGTCGCGTCCAGCCGCACAGTGCGCCAGTTCGCTGATTCAAAAGAAAAGGCAAGTGACGCTGTATTATTGTGGCTGCTTTGTTACGCTCCAGTAAAACAAGTAAGACAAAGGCATTTGCTCTTCTGAAAAATGTCTTTTACAACTTCGATATCACAAGTGTGAATTCCGTCAGGATATTTATCATGCAAATACTAAAGAGCCGTCTTAAATGAGGGTGGAACAGGTGGCGCTGTCCACGCCAACTCGACAACAAGTGACTCAGTGGGAATTTCGATTTTCTATGTTAATCGATGCTCCTTTAGGTCCCACACATGACCCCGAAGGAATGTTGTCGATATCTCCACGTGGACAGCGATAGGAGGGGTAACTACCAGTATTTACCCCACCCCTAATTCTGCCCAATTCAAACTAATTCAAATCAATTCCATTTCATTCAACATAATTCAGAAATAATTCAAACCAATTCAAATATAATTCAATCAATTGAGTCTAATTCAAGACAATTTGAGACATTTTAAGCCAATTCAAGTCAATTCACGCTATTTCAGTCAAATAAAATGGCAATAAATCAAACGAAAAGAAAACATTCCAAGCAATTCAGTCCAATTCAAATTCAATTCAAGCCAACTCACATCCAATTTCTGAACGTTGTACACCTAATTTAGGAGTTATCTACCCCTCGATTTTTCCATAGTAGAACGTCCATGGAATCACACACCATATGGAATGTGATGAGCCTCACATGGAAAACAGACCTCTACCCATAGAATACACATCATGGAATTTCGTGCGATACAAGGGTTTTTGGGACTAGGAGTTTGAGTATGGAAGTGATTTTGGTCTGAAATAATAACACATGTCCCTCTTTCGGATCAGCTTTGGATCAAGATGGTGATTTTTCCGTCTTGTATACTGGCATTAGTCGTCTCTAGACACAGCAAACATATTCCCGTGAAGTTCCCGGTTGTTTCCGGAAAAATTCCCGGTTCTCTCTGGCGCATGCGCAGAACACATGATTTGTGAGCCTTGGAGGTAGAAATGAAGTAGGTCTGTCCTCAGAATTGTTTCCAAACTAGTTTGCCGTCAAAATTCCCCCAAATGCGCGTTTTTATTTCCTCAAAAGTTCCTACATAACCTAAAAAAAAATGAGGCGGGAAAAACACACTGGGAAGTGCTTTCCCAAATCAACCAGGGGACTTCACGGAAAAATGTTTGCTGTGGAATCAAACTATATTTCGGTCCCCAGGCTACGGAGTCTTTGAATAATTGCCTGATCCAAAATAAGCATGTGCACCCGAGTGTGCACCTTATTCGGATAAAATGAAACTAATAATTGGGAAACCGACCTGCAACTCACTCGGCAGTAGGTTTGAAGTGATTGCCAAACGCGAGTACACGTCCTATTCTCGACCAACTAGAAAGATCGAGATTAGGTAAGGATATTTATGACTAAATCGACATAAAATATTGTAAAACTGGTAAATATGGTTCTGGACTGTCCGGGATGATCAAGTATGGGTCCTAATGCAGCTCTTTGACATATTCTGCGACAAAAAAGTAAAAGTGAGAGCCAACACTTTCGACCATCACTAAATCAAAACTGCTCTTCTGCTCGCAAAACTCGCCCTTATAAGTTCTTATTTTTGAACCCTAACCGCGTGATATTAGAAGATCGAATCCACGTTTGAAAACGTGATCTCTGGGCCTTTACGTCACGCAGTATTAAATTTGATACACCTCCTAAAACACGGCCTGGAGCCGTCTACTTGTGAGGTACATCGCGTTTTTGTCATGGATTCGTTTGAGGAGGTCCAGACGACTCTATCCATACCACTTACGACCCCATGAGTGCTTTGGGTGGGTTGCTGTGGCGCGCCAAAAACAGGTCTGCGAGGGGGTCCATGCAGGGCCTAACTGCAGTGCCTATAGCTAACGTGTACTAACGAACTAACTCGTAACCTTTGATCTGGAGTGATTTCCCCCTCGGTGTACATTGGACATTCTGAACATGGCGCTGCAGATATAAAGCTGTTGTTAGTACACGTCGATTAAAAATTGTAAATTTACAAGCTCTGCGTTCCGTGCATGGTACATTTTGTAAATGGTATGTTACAAAATATATCGCACGCGTACGAACATATTGTTTTCAGAAGTTCTTTCGTAATACCCTACTAGTAGTGTTTTTAAGAAGATGCGTGATTTCGTGTAAAAATCTTCTTTTTTGAAAAATATAAGTACAATATTTCATTGGACAATGTTCGATTTCGGAATGTTCAAAGAAGACAAATCTAATTTGTGCTAAGCCGATGATGTGTACAAGTTTTGTCTCTTTGTAGGACCAAATCACATCCATTCCCATTTCACGTAAAGAATAGGCAGTTCATATCAATTTCAGTATCCTTTTCTCCTTTCAGATAAACGTTATGGAAAATATCGGCGAAATCCGATGGGGAATAGCCGAAAAAATAAGAAAAAGAAGAGATTTGCTTTCGAACCAGATACAGCCTGCCATCGCGATTGCTGTTTTACGGCTACAGCGTGCCGCAAGGTAAGGGAGAGTGGCAACATTTGGGAAGGGGGCGGGCGGCAACAGCAATTTACAGTTTCAACAGGCACAAACTAGAAAAGAGGGCACAATGTGACACTCGCCCTTGTAGCACACATCGGTCTTAGAATGTTTGCGGAACCATTAGGGAACCTAAAGACGTTGCCTGAATGTTTGGTGCTACAAGGGTGTCTGCTTTTTGTTCTAGTGCATTACTTTATGGGGCATAAGGGCTTTTAGTGATAGTAGAGCCACTGAACCGGTTTCGGATCAGCCCCTAATTCGGATCAACTGTCTGTAGTTTCAATGCAGAACTAAAATTTAGGTACCTTAATTTTTTTGCTGAAAGAACGGACCTTCCTTCCGTCTTTTGAATCGCTAACAATAAACTGGGTGCGTAGAGTGGAGTACAAGACGAGTATGAACTAAACGAAGTATGTTTTTAAGGTTGGGAGAATCTTGAAAAATTGACATTTGTGAAAGTATTTTCGCTGATCCGAATTAGGTTCACAAGTTCTATTTCGGATCAAAAACACGTTGTTTGGCCAACTCTTATATCTCCGAAACGGGTGTGGGTGCAACCCTCAAAAAAATTGCGAATTGTAAAGGAAGAAGTCGACTGTCATTACCTCCAGTCGTGGCGGTTCTACCACTCGCGTGTTGCGGCACAGCGAGGAAAAACGAAAATCTGATCCGAAATAGGTTCAGTCGCTCTATGCGTCTATTCCGCTCTATTGGATCTTCTTTTTTGAGATCGAGGATCATCTTAGATATTAACTAGAAGCCATGAGTTGCGCTTGAGCTGTCCCGGGTCGGGTCACCCAGAGTCAAGTAGAAAGTTCACTTTATGGAGTTATATTTCAAACAACGCTCACATTTTTTAAGTATATATGTAAAATTCTTTTTGATGGAATGATTTGCACACCACGCCCTTCTACGAACAGAAAATATTCTCTTCGTATGTTAATTTGAAGCAGGAATTGGCAAGTATTTGAATGTTGTCCTTGTAAATGAGGGGTACTCCAGGGGTACTCCTAGGATAACTCGAGGTAACTTGTGCACGAAATCAGTATACGGTAAGAGGTCCTTCCTGACCTAACATTTGACATGCTCATAGCATCTGTCGGTGTCTTACCACTCCAGAATTAGGGAAACGAAACTTTGGATGTTTACGGTAAGTTCTCATTCAACGCAGTTTTGTGAGATTTTTATGTTAAATATATT
>NW_026267654.1:58382-61621 GCF_000697945.3 Frankliniella occidentalis
CTTCACAGATACGCCACTGCTGCAGGCACACGTCGTAAAGGAGTCCGAATCAGCCATTTTCGATGTCAAATTGAATCGAATTCATCTAATTCAGTTGCATAACAGAGAATCATAGAATGAACAATTCAGAGAAGCTACAAACTATTCCATTTTTTTATAGATTGGGATTATCTCCGCAGACGTTAACGAATATTGAACCCAAAAAATATAAACCTCTAAATCAAAGAAAATTCGTTAAAAAAATAAAAACTTTAGAAACATTTGAATCTTTTTTTGTAGCCAAACGTGTTGTTCAAACGTTTATTAAACGTAGGTTTTGTCGTGGATTTGACTTTTAACACCTCATATGCAACGAAAACTTTCACGGTGTCCTGTTCTGTTCACCTTGAAAAATCTGCTCCATCACCGAAAGTTTTTAGCCTGCAGTCCAGGAAAAATTTGCGTCTTTTCCGGCCTCGTCTATTTCGAGCATCAAAATTTTGATCTACCCTAACGGGCTTATTTCAACACCGAACTAAATCAAACGGTTTTGATATTCGAGTCATTCGTATTCTAACTGTTCGCAAGTTCGCACCCCTCTGATGCCAATTTTTCATCAAGAAGTCATCAGTCATCTCTTGCATTTTTAAATTAATTGTTTTGTTTCCCGTGTAGCATCCAGAAAGATTTGCTAGAAAGCCTTTGGGATCGTGTGAAGGCTGGGAGAACTCGATATATCCTTGAAATGCTGGATATGCAGAGTTTGGCCGAAGAGAAAGCCTGCTACGACGTGGCGTTAGTAAAGCACATCGCTGCAATGGAGGAACTTCGCGCACAACGCACTCAGGGTGAGTAGATAATGAGACCTACATTCCAATTTTCTGGACGCCAGACCACATCTCGCGTAGCAGGGCTTGCGATTTCTCACGAAATACTGCTCCACTCATGGAGAAACGACTTAGACAATCCGGGTGACAGCCATTACGTAATCAGGCACGTGTAATCCGGGGAAATTCGAATAAATCCAGGGTAATCCGGGAAAATTTCTGGGGTAATCTTAGAGAAAAAGCAACGTTATCCGGAGAATACTCCAGAGGTAATCGGGGTAATCCGTAATCCGGCTGACACAAAGTTTCACAGTCTTTTCCCCCTCGGCTCCACTGCGACGCGTGGACTCCCGAGACGAGCTAATAGGAAGTACGTACGGGAATGGGGTCCAAATTTGAAATCCTCCCTGGAACTGTCGGAAACTTATCAATTCAAAATAAGGTAAGCGGAACCAGAGCAACTCGGGAAAAGAATTCAATTAAAACTCCGATTTTGTCCAATTCCTATGTAAAACCGTCTTTTCCCTTGATAGTAGGCGAATTCCGAGGGTGTATTCACTACTATAAATCTTGTACACAGTACTCGGTATTACACCGAATTACGTGGTATTACCGGGTATTACGCCGGTATTACACGCAAAATTTTGCCATTTTTTGCGTATTTTGTTGTTTTTTGGTATTACTTGTAATGGTGTAATACCGAGTACTCTGTACAAGTTTTATGGTAGTGAATAGCCCCTCGGGCGAATTAAGGCACCTAGAATTCTAAGAGAGATATGGCTCGACTCTAAATGTGAGGTATTTTTGTGGGAAGAGAGAAGGGGGGGGGGGGGTACTTTTTATACCTTTTTAACATGAAGCCCTTTTTACGACTTCATGATCCATTCTGCCATTTTCGGCTTATTTTCGTCAACAAATAACCTGTGGTGCCGAAAGGGTGCAAGATAGCAAAACAGTCAACATTTTTCCATGGGCATTAGATATTTCCAACGGTATATGACAAAAGTAATTTTAAATTAAATACGGTCCTGACGACTGTAGTGGGCCAGACCGTAAAAAAAGATACAGTCCGACCGTAATCTGAAATACGGTTTGAAATGCATCAGACTAGACCGCAAAATTAAATACGGTCTGAACCTCGGTCCGAACCGACGGTCCACCCGTAAAATTACGGTCAAGACCTGGCAAAAAAATTATTGGCCATCCTGTATGAAAAACTATAGGTTTTTCTAACAGTGATGTGTACACTATAATGGCCAGTTCCACACACCTTACGCAGACATGAATGCCTTAAAGTGTTATAGTAAACGCGGAAAATAAGAACTTTGCACAATTGTGCAATTATGCATACATTCTGATTTGTTAATTCTGTTTAAAGAAAAGACACAAATCCAGTAAGCGTGCAGCGTTCCGTTTTCCTTAGCTAGTAGCATTTTGCTTGAATATTAATTTTGTAATCTTTACAGAAAGCTGTACTACAGATATTCTTTTACCTCGATATGAAGCGTCTTTGAAACTCCTCCATGAAATTCTGAAGAGGAAGATGATCTGCAAGGAGGTAAGTCTAGTCGCAACAAGGCCTTAAATCGATGCAAATCCACTAACAGTTCAGATTCGCTTTCCTTGTCTTCTGCTTTGGTACGGCATTCTACTGATGTAACCAGGGCTGGCACACCAAATCAAATTATGCTTTATTGTGCGATAGTATTGCACTTTTTTAGTGCAAAATTAAAGAGTGCAATATTTAAATTCAAAATGCAAAATTGTGCGAAATTATATTCGTTTCAAAATGCAAAAGTGCAAAAAGGTGCAAAAGACCTAATATTTTACAGAAAGATGGGCTCATTTGGTCGACGCACAACTGTTCTAAAAAACAAAATATTTATTTTAAATAAAATAGGCAAAATAAATTGAGTAAAAGCTATTTTACCTTGTTAACGCGCGCCCGGTCGAAATTCTTTTTTATTTTTTTATTTTTATTTCAAGTTAGTTTTGGAATTAAAAAGATTTATAACGAGTGAGCGCGCAAAAAAAAATATCCTAATTACGAATAATTAAGGTAGGTAATTTCAAAAAAATGGATTAAATATTTAGGAGGGTTGGCAATCTCGTACCCCTCCCAATTATTTCCCCCTCCAACTTCCCTGTCCCGATCTGTAGCAACAGATGCACATTGTGGGTCCCGAGTTGGGGCTGTGTTTCAACGGAGGTAGGTACCTGGCTTTCCTCGTTCTTGTCACACTGCCAGGCATTTCTGCACAGCTGGCGGAAGCGTGACTAACCGTACAGTCACATGCTTATAGCTTTCCTAAGAGTAACTAATAGAAGAACAACTGTTCGTGCCGGACACATTGCCGTGAGGAATGGCTCCAAGGTGGGGACGTCACACAAGAGCGAATCGTTACAGTGACCGTGTTGTGACACAGCACCGCT
>NW_026267654.1:63028-63644 GCF_000697945.3 Frankliniella occidentalis
TTTTGTTCTTCTTAGTTCCGGCCAGCGCTCCATTGAAATACCCTATTGGACACTTACAACTGTTAAGCAGTTGCACACTAATTAGTTTATCATTATAGGGGAGAGTGGGGCACATTGGAGCACGTAATGTCCCTCTCTAAGCTGGCCGATCGGGACCGGATTTCATCTTCGAGAGGACGCCGCGATAGTTAGCCACATGTTGCGAACCTATTGTATTGGCGTGGGCTCGGGCATCAGCCGGTTGTAAACGTTTTGTCGCCCGAGCTCGCGCGACCTCGCCAGGTTGTAAACCAGCATCCGTAAGCTTGGTTCGTTTCAAAATTTCAGCTTCGAGCGAACAAGTTTCGAGAGGGACATTACTGTATCTCGTAAACGGCCTTAAGCTACGTAGAAACGGACAGCGGATTCGGCTCCACCTTTGTTCTGCCACCCTTAAAACATGCTTTGTTATCAAGAGCATACAAAATCCGAGAACAGCATGGTGGTAGTGCATTTGAACCCCCTTTTCAGACTTACAGTGTTGGAAGTTGTGGGATCATCTGATGAGAGAAAGTGCCAGGATCGATCACGACCCACACTAAAGAGTAACCTAAAACTAAATAAAAATAAACATAAA
>NW_026267654.1:63694-65538 GCF_000697945.3 Frankliniella occidentalis
GTTTTTGATTTTTTAAAAAGATAAATTCTGAGCTAGAATGCTCGCCTTTGAACTCGCACTGTCTTTTTATGGTACAAACCATTTTGAAAATCCCAGGTCGCCAACTTAACTCCTTCTCGAGTTCTCGTGCAGAGAGACATACGAACAAACAGAATAAAACTTTTTCGGTCAGTGGAGTAATGGGTTTCGCCAATCGCTCAGCCAATAATCGTAGCGATCGACTTTTGGTTGCCACAGCCAAACATTTTTTTTTTCGTGTACCGAAGAATCGACGAACATCGAAAAGGCTGGGCAGAATATCGCTGACACGTTTTGTTTCGGAACAAAATGATTTGATTTGTGCACAGCAAGTGGTTTCATTTGAAAAATATTTGCCTTAGCTAAACTATTTTTTTCATGCAAACTGTTTTTAGAGAGTTGCCTGCTGAATTGATAGAGGAACAGCAAAGAGTCAACTTAAGCAAGCGGCTGATTGATGATCAACATCGAAAGATCCGGGAGGCTGCTTTCCGGGGGAATGCCCTAGGTCTCCTAAGCACCCTTGTAAAAGCATGTATCGGAATGTTTTCAACCGATACTGTTATCCTGGACGGCGCACTTGAAGCAGTGACAATGGATATGGACGGGCCAGTTATGCTACCAGGTAAGTCAGTCAGTATTTTGGCCCCAAAAAAAAAAAAAAACATTATAGGAGGGTTTCCGAGTTTTAAGATTATTTGGACACCAAGGTCAAATCTTTTCTTCGAATGTTACATCAAGGGTTTGTTTAGGAAAGATACGCGGGATTGTATTGAACAACCTACATTTTTTTAAATCATTTTGTTATGACCACTAATACGTTTTAGTGGCTATGCCGTCTAAATTATTGATCGTGTAGTGCAAACACTTAAAGAAGATAGCTGCTTGACGGACGGCAGTGTTTAGACGTAAATCTGATTTGGTATTGCATCGAAGGGGCACGAATAAAAATAATTAGCGTCAGAATTAATAAATTAGGGAATACTCGGATAGACGACAAATTTGCCGAGGCAGCTTAAAAACTGGAGTTTTGAGTTTTGTTGATTGATTTATTTATTAAAGGTAGTGGATTACAAAAGGGCTAAGGAAATGTTTGCCCTACTGTCGTAACACCAACCTCTGTCGTTAAAATTTATAAAGATTTAACATTAATAATATACGTTCAGTGTATCATAAAATAAGTTAAATATGCATATATGATATAGGAAATATCACCGAGTAATTAATAAATACAAGAATAAAATTGTTAGGAAGATGCTGCAGCTATTAAGTAATGTTTGAAACACTTTCTTCCTAGACCTCTATTTTGGCCAAAAGGTTTCCACCGGTCGTTCGTATAAGTACCAGCAAGATTGTAAAAAGTAAAGAAATTGTCTTTTTCGACTGCCAGCTCAGCAACATGTACGCACGCATGCATTGTGCTGCCTATAGCTCATCGGCGGAAATGCCACTTTTTCCCTTTTATAATTTTGCTGTTAGTTATAGGAACGTCCGGTGGAGAACCCTTTGGACCACGTATAGTCCTAATGAAGGGGCGCACTTCCGCGCAAACCCTAACACTATGCAAGCATTCTACTCAAGTTCTGTCTGTTTCCCCAGTCACGCACGTTTTTCACTGTGTCCTCTTGAGAGGATGGGGTACCGGATAATTGCGGTGCAGAAAGTAGACTAGACCTCAAGACGTTGTTTTTTTAGCTTTAAAATTCGTAAATCGGCCGTCCCGCGCCTGAGTAGCGAGGCATAACAGATACCAAAGCCCGCACGGCTCATTTTCGACCCCGCTAAATGGAATCAAATTAACGCTTATAGAGCTCTATATGTCTCTA
>NW_026267654.1:65588-73288 GCF_000697945.3 Frankliniella occidentalis
GGTGAGAGGTGAGGAGAGGAGCTCCCGCGCTGTCTCCCCTCCTCACCTCTCACCTGCACGCGGTCGGTGCCGACCGCCTGCCGGTCAGCTCGGTCGGTCGGTGAGGGGACTTTTGCAGAGCTCTGCCCAAGATCGAATCGGGTATCTCAGACACTCCTTTGTTAAGTGAGATTTGCCCCGCTAAACGGAATCAAATTGTAGCATTATATGTCTCTACATACATATATACAAATCAATATGTTTAAACTTATCTTGAATAAGGTTTCATTATATCTAAACTAGTGATGTTAAACTCCCAAAAATCCGCGAGTGAAGCGAGCGAAATTTTTTTTGGTGCTTACGCTAAGCTCAAAATTTAGACGTTTAACTTCAAGGTGAGAGTAAGTGGCAAATTTTGTTTCTATTGGCAGTTTAAAGTCAATGAAAATTACTGCTTTTGTTTGGATTCAAAAATGTGTCCACAGCCGCATCTTGCAATGGATACAAATTGTGTCATGACATTAAAATCCCCAGCTATCCCAGTTAGTTAGTGTGCACATTTATTTTGAATGTTAAGAGGAGAGTATACTGAAAAAAATGACACAGCACCTAATTTAATGGATTAAGATAAAATCTAAAGAATAGACAATATCAAAAAGGTAATTTATAATTGTTGTAGCACTTTCAGGATTAATTTAATCCATAGAATGCCAAAAACCTGTGCGCACAGAAATTTTAAACGTTACGTAAACTTCAAAGTTAAAAAAGATCTGTGCGCAAAGTTTGTTGATGGATTTGAACATTCTATAGCTCTTATTAGTTTTCAGAGTGAGTAGTACTACTGCTATTATAAACCACTTTTACGATTTTGTCTCCTGTTTAGACTTTAAGGATTTCAGTATACCGTCCCCTTAATCAGTGCAAAATTGCAAAAGTTATTCTGTTCTCTAAATTTAGCCACACATGCCGCAACGTATATGCAAATCTAGTAATCGTTGTATCCCAGAGCCACTGTTAAAATGTAAATCTTACAATTCAGACAATTTTGACTGAAGCAAATCTCTCAGAATAAAAAATTCATACTAATGTTTACTCTGAAATATGATAAGTATTATTAGTCACAATTTAAAGGAATTAAGTCTGAATTTCTGGTTTAGACAAGTTCGTTTGAATTTTCAGACTTAAGTATTAGAATTTCGACAAATTTATGTGAAAAGTCCCTAGTCTGCATAAGGTAGTCTGATTTTCAAAAACAAAACAACAGTGAGGGAATTGCGAGCACTTGCGAGTCTGTATGGAGCTGTCTGGAACTACGTGCTTACACGAAGCCGCCACGAACTCTGAGTTTGAAGGTTTGAAGTGTCCGTATAGCAACATTAAGCATTTTTCTCTTTAATTCTAGGTACAGATACCGGTGGGGATCAAATAAAAACGATGTTCACTGCTGCCAAGAGCTTGATGAGTATTATGTCTGATGACGATGACCACTTTGATCCAGAGAAGGTTTTCAGTAAGATCCAAAGTATAGCGACGGCCGTCAGCGCTTCACATTTACAGGTGCATATGTTAATCTACTGTGTATAGCTAACTAAGTTCTTCTGTATCGCGAGAGGCTGTTAGTCTGATCTGAGGGGTTGTTAACTCCTATTGGCCGTGTACGAAGTGATATTAAGTAAGTATTATTAGTGGTAGCGAAGCCTATTACTGCTTACTGCAAAATTAAAACGTTTTATGTGGCTATTTGTCGGTAATCTGTAATCAAGATAACTGGACAACAAACGTTCTTCAAATTTTTATAGCCACTTTGAATCTAAAAAAGCCAGATCTGTAATGATTTGTGTCCCTCTAACTCTACATTTAGCCGAAAACGGTCAAAATTTACAACGCTCAGATAATATCGCAAATTATTGATTTTTCCGACGCGTCCTAAATACAATGTTTTGTCTACGGAGCGACATTTTCTAAATGTCTTGTCTACAAAACGTCGTTTTCGCAATGTTCTATCTGCTTAAGAAAACCATAGCATACAGAAGCCCGCTTTAATGCTTTCTTAAAAGCAGAAGGGAGGGCTAAAAAGATTAGTTGACAGAGCGAATATATTGGCAAATTTCGGGATATATCTATAATATCTGTATATATAGGATAAGACTATAAGAAATTCGCTAAAGCACATAAGAATTAGTAGGCAGAGACAAGAGTTGGATGCCACAGCGAACCAATCCCAAAATTCGCCAATGTATTCACCCTGGCAATTAATCTTTTTCTTTTCGTGTAATATATTTGTCTCTGTTGCATTAAGAACGGAGATTCCGAATCCTCCGGGCAGGTGGATGAGATGGTCCCAACGTCACGGCCCTCGGCTGCAACAGTGAACCATAGATCCGAAATGAAAAAGGTACAGCGAGATTATAAACGAAAATTAAGAGTTAGTTGCTCTAACTCAGGTTCTAGTAGATATTATTCAGCAAACTAACTGATTTCAGTTCCGGAAGTCAGTTAATATTCAGATAACTAACTGATATCAGTTTCACAAATTACTATATGGTAGTCACAAACAACAAGTGCTCAAGGAAAAGGGCCTAGTAGGAAAATATTACCAGTACTACGGATGTTTAGTTTGCGGAAAACACAATCTATACAAATAATTTCAGCACTCAGTTGGCTGATGGCGTAAGCGCTAGCTTCACTGTTATTCAATTTATTTGACGCACGTCACATCGACGCGTCCTCGCAACAATATCCTATCTGTTTTGCTGCCCGAAAGACTAGCCAATCTGTTTCGTTTCCCCCCCTAAAGACTAGCCTATCTGTTTTCCGGCAACCTCTGCAGCGCCGCTGTGTTCTTTTTATTGTAAGTTTGCTAATATGAACAGAAGAAGAAAGTAAACACTGCAGCGCGTCCCTTACAGATCAAGAAACAAATGGAAATTTTCCTTTTTTTCTACTGTTAATATTAGCAAGCCCACAATGAAAAGAAGACAGCGCTGTTGAGAGTGCCGAAAACCAGATAGGCTAGTCTTCCGGGGCAGCAAAACAGGTAGGATATTCTTGAACGGACGCGTCACGCGTCGACATTCCTTTGCTTGTGAAAACTGTCTTATTCCTTTGGACGCTATTGTCACGTTATTTATCACGATTTAGCTAATGTGGCAGTTTTTGCATAGTAACCACATGCATTTAGTACAGGCGGTACGGGAAATTAAAATTAAAATTGTGATACCAGCAGGCCACTTGGCACAGTTGTTCATAACACCGAAATAATTGATTTGGCCGGCAGCGCCTACCTGAGGTCACGTGCGGTGGTAGGTTTTTCGGGGGTTCAAGTTAGAAAAACTACCCCTAACACCGATTGTGCTGCAGATTTGCTAAAGACATGATCGAGGGGTCTATTCCACCATTATTGCACTCGAGCAACTAAAATGTGACAGAACAAATACTCAAACGGAAATGTATGTTCCTATTTATGGGTATTTTATGAGAAATTTCGCCAAAATGGGGCGTAATTTACACTTATTTGCCCAGAACGTTATGAGTATCGATTCGATGGTTCTGAGGGCATGTGATCCGTTGGGTATGCTTAAAATGAGGATGGGGAACTTTTATCATGTGTTATGACGATCGGCGCACTGTCGGGGGCATCCAAAATGCAAAATATGGTAGTTTTGTGCTACAGGCGTGATCCAAAGGTCGATTGAACCCGGGAAGACCCGAGAAACGCAAAAATGCAATCCAAAACCATTTCCAACCGACGGCTGGGAATGCCTGCTACCTGCCGAGCCCACGGACAGAGATACACTGTATTCTGTATTCCAACGAAATTCAGGGCACATTCATCTGAAATCCTCTATCTGCCCTGATGAAAGGCTGAGGTATGGCCGTTGCACCCAAGTCCAACACCAGGCACACACCATGCAACGCAGGCACAGCGGCCACTCTGCCACCGAGCGTAGATTGGTAGATGGGCGAGCTCAGGACACCGTCGGCGGCTCCACCGCCAACCTGAGCACAAGCACGTCTAGCTACGCCCTGTCACAACCGTAGTACTGGTAGTGTTTTCAGTACCAACTCATATTGGAGACAACCCCAAAGTGCATGGTTTATCAAATTGAAAAAAAAAAAAGCATGCTGTTGTGATTCATCATTTTGACGAATGTCTAAATCATGATTTGACGAAATGGTCATGTCCTGCTTTTGTGATTCATCATTCTGCTGTGGGCACGTGCAATCAGTCAACATGGCGTAAGTCTACAAAAATCCTTGGTCTGACGCCACATTAAAGAATCACCTTCGGACTTATATGCTATTTTGTCAATTCACTAAATCACAATTGGACTTGTGCCGTTTGGAGGAACTGCGCTTAAGTGAAACATCTTAATGACACTGGTCTTATTAAAGATAATTAAGTTTAACACAACCAAAATGTAAAGAATATGCTAACTAATCTGAAAATGAGATGAAACGTGAATTTTGGCTAAAGGTACTTACGCCGCGTTTACTCATAGTAGAACTTAGATAACCTTTAGAGAAATAAAAATGACGAACTGTCGTTCTGGCTGAAAAACTATTCAAAGTGAAAATTCAAACATTCACATCACACTTTGAAAACCTTGAAACATCGATAACTTTTTCCAGACACTGCGACACACGAACTCGATTTTGAGTTACCGAAGTGGACGCTTGGTGCTAGGCGTGCTGGCAGCAATATTTAAAAACACACTTACACAACTTCGTGCCCCCTCCTAACTCCCCTCTCCTCGAATATATTGGCTTGAACGTTTTACATTTGCAGGGGCTTGCTTCAGACGGAAGTGCGACGGCAACTCTTGCCATTCAGGAGCACTACCTGATACGCCGAGAGGAGTGGCTTCGTGTGATGGAACATGCTGTCCGCAACGGCATTCTACCTTTGCTCGATTCTTTTCATCAAGACATGCAGAACGTTTTTAGTGGGCCGGAAAGGTAAATAGTGTGTTTTTTGTGGTTTTTTTGTGAATTACATTCTGCTAAATTTGTCGATTCCCTCTGAATTCAGAGTAATATACTAATGTCTAGGAGGATTGCTTATTATAAAACGAACCGAGTATGTATATACTCTTCTTTAGTATGTAATCCAGTAATGCATAAAATAAGAATATGTTACATACCGAAGTTTTGTATTTTTGGTTAGTAAGTCACATATGATCAGACATATAATACCTTATGGATTTTCAAATAGAAAAAGATTTTACCCTTGGTTGTTTCTTGGGATTTTTACGTACTACGTGTTCCAAAACACCAATGCAGCATTTTCACTTGCGTATTGAAGTACTTTTATATCACCCATGTCTCATCAAAAGCTTGTTTCTATACAATAACCATTGTTTTCCAAGTTTTTCCGAAAAGAATAATCGGAAAAAAATCCTAAGGACTGCACAGTATTCAGATCCTTTGTTAATACGGAGCGTTTACTTTGCAACTGTAATTGTAATTGCAAAGCATCACTTTGTAATTACAAAGTAAACGCTTCGTAGTTACAACGGATCTAAATAGTGTGCAGTTCTGGAAAGCATTGCTTTGTAGGAATTTAACAGTTCTCAATAGAGGTAATAGGGAGTAGTCGGGTCGGGACACGATTTTGGATAGTGGATACCCCCTCGCGGCACGTAGTCTTGCGTACACCTACCCTACGAACCTCCAAACATTTGTTTTGTAAGTTAGTCAAAACTTGCTTTTGTGATGCTTAAGGTGTGCTCTTCCCTTCTTGCCCCAGGTCACGCGCAGCACTATCCCTGCGCTCAGGCCTCGGCGAGGTGCGGCTGGCACTAGCACCTCTGACGGTGGCGCACGGCGGACTGGCTGCACCCAGGGAGCTGCAGCTGTGCGCCGAGCTGCTGGACGAAAGCCTCGGGGTCCTGGTGTCGCTGCTGGATGAGATTGAAGAGTACCGAGAGCAGCTTGCGACAGCGGCGAGCGTGCAGTCACTCAAGTCCAGGATGGTTTCTTGGGACATCGATTTCTGCACGGGGGACGGCGAAAATAAAGAGGAGCTCAAAGAGGGTGTAGCGGTCCTCGAGAAAGCTATCAGGTAGCGTGTTTGAAATGGGTCCAACAAAATTCGTGCCCACCATCCACTGCTGTGTGCCGTGGATTATTAACCAAGATGACGATTGCTGGTCAAATTTCTCCCTGAGCGTCGTATCCCAGGTCATTTAAGGGAAGCCAAGTTTCGAACTTGGGCAAAAATTGATGGTGGGATCTCGAAAAGTGGCAGAAGGAGCCCCCCCCCCCCCCCAATGTATACTTTGGGGTGGGGTTAGGGGGAAATGTTCGCCATTATAAGGAATGGAGTAATTTGATCGGAATTGATATAAAGACATGTACAAAGTTTGGGCAGGGTATTTTGGGTAAGTGAGGGAGCCACGATGTGGTTAATATGGTGTAGGCTCTCCCGCCGATAGTGGGCTAAAAGACCGCCGCGGAAAGACGGCACATTCGTAGTTCCAGAAGAGCCCGGCAACGGTCGACGCCAGCGCTCCTGGCAGCTCTTCTGGAACTACGAATGTGCCGTCATTCCGCGGACCCCTTAGATAGCTCAGAGCCGCCACCGTATTAACTACATCAGGGAGGAAGCACAAACGGAACAGCCGAGAAGCTGGTGGATCCACCATAGACGGCGAAGTGCGCCGTAGACTCTGCATCACCACAGCTCCGCTACCTTCCCCTCTAGAGAATATATCTTCCCCGCGCACCAGGGGCAGAGACGGAACCAGCATTGGACTGGACACTTCCGTGCCCGCCGTTCCGCTTACCCGAAATAAAAGACGCGCATGGCATGACTCCTTCATTTTCAGCGTTTAAGATTTAGTTATTTAGTTTTAGTTCTTAACCGCAATGTCGTGCTTTCATCTAAATGTGTTCTGTATAACATTATTTTTATCATTACTTAGGGCAAACCTTGTTTTGGAGAGGCATAACATGGCAATGCACAGCTATAAGCAATGGGCGTTCCCGTTCGCTTCCGAATATCTGAACCGGACGTCACCGTCGATGGAGGAACGCACTGTAAGAAATGGTGATGGCGCTGCGATAAGGTGAGTGTCTTTGAACGCGTAGAGTAAAACGTCATCACACAAAAAACAGATTAGCTACATCCGGGATAGGTAGAAAAATTAGCTGTAGCAACTCACTTCTTCACCATCCTAAGTACTGACAAGCCACTACGGGTATGGCATTAGCCGCCAGAACTAGAAATTTCGCTGGCCTAGCTTATATGAGTACCGATCACGAATCCAGCAAATCACATCAGCTTTCTCTCAGCTAATTTGTTTTGCGTGCTCTTTCGAAAATCACGCCAAACGCCAACCCTGCAACGCTATTCGTGCATTGACGGAGGCCCTGGCAGAGATGCGTGCTTTCGCCAGCATCGGAGGGCTGTGCGTGCTTTGCAATAGAGACAGGCAATATGCAAACAAACTGTGTAATGTTTGGAGCAAAGATAAAGTACATTCGCCTTTAAAAAGAAATGACAAGAAAGTGAATGTCCAATGATGTTTTGACAAAAGGGCGAATGTTCACAGATGTTTTGACAAAAGCGGCGAATGTCCACACCTGACTTGTACATGTTGTATCGGTTAGGTTTCTAATGCGGGCATTGATAGACGTTTTATCCATAGCGGTTATTCGTACAGTCGCCCAAATACCGCTATTTTTGTCCAGCGACAACCTCTTCACTCGCTTCGCTC
>NW_026267654.1:78098-85712 GCF_000697945.3 Frankliniella occidentalis
TCCGGGTACCCGTTCGTAAAAAGAACCCGTTTTAACGCATTTTGAACGGGTATTTTTCACATTTCGTCACTTTTGACACATTTTCGGTCCCCAATTGTCGACGAGGAGAATCGAATGCACTTTGAATGATGCAAATCGGCCGAGCCGTTTTCGAGAAACATTTGTATCGTTAATGAGTCACGCGTGGAGGTTTATATTTGCTGGATTGCGATCAAAATTCAAAATTCTGTCCACGGTGTTTGATGCGAAGTAGTCACAAAAATCAAACACCGTGGCCAGAATTTTAAATTTTATTCACAATTAAGAGTTTGTCGATGGAAACTATTACCCGGGTTGCCACATCGTTTGGATAAAAGGTCTATTTGGGTGCCGAGTTGACTTGTCCAAACACATGTGGACATTCGCCACTTTGTCAAAACACCTGTACCAATTCGTTATTTTGTCAAATAATGTATGGACATTTGTCATTTGTACCATGCTAGAACACAGCACTTTTTGTATACATTGATTTGCCATTTGTTTCTGCATGTGCAACACTCAATAAGAAACCAGATGCCCCCCAAAACTCAATTTGACCAAAAAGTGGACATACGTCACATTGTCAAATTTTTCCTGACATGAATTATTGCTATTTTGTAGCACTGTCTTTATGATTTCAGTGCTTCAACCGATATTAACGAGCTACTTGAACGCCTGGAGAGGAATCATGCGGTGATAACAAACCGCGACAGCAAAATCTTTACAAGATATTTCAAATATCCCGACTCTTTGCACCTTTGGGCACATGACCAATATGAGGAGCATCTGGACCAATTGCTTGAAGGAAAAGAGGTACGTTTGAAAGCTTTCTGTTTCCTTCCACATACAGTGTGAAAAATATATTAAATGTACGATATGTACGATATATTTTGTAATTTGCCATGTGCAAAACGAGTCGTACATGTACAACCTCCAACTCTCACTTCTTATTCGATTCCCAGTCGATACGCCTCCTATTAATCCGACTATTCAATATTACAACACACATTCTATTGTAAGGCACTGTAAATAAGTCCCTTATAGTATAAGCAATGACCTGAGATAAATACGTTCCCCTATATTTCCCTCCTTTTCACGTAAGGCCGTATAAATATACTGCGCCGTGACTGTTTGCGTCTAAACTGCGCGCGTGCAGAGAGGGGGTTAGGTTCAGTAATCCCATTTTTCCTAAAAAAATGAAACATTGTTTTTACCGTGTAAGGGAAAGACGCCGAGTTCGCCCGTGTGTTAGGGATAGGAAATAAGTCACAGGAATCACTCCCCGCGGACAATCTGGCACTCTAGTGACTCGTTGGTGACTCGCGAGTCACTAGTGCTAATCCGGGGCTGGCCGGGCGAGCCGGGAGGGTCCGCCCCACACCCCCTCCCCCTTCTGACCCGCTGAGACCAATATTTTAGGGTCATAAGACGCCAACCAGATTAGAGTGCTGGAACTGGATTGCATTTTGGGTAAATACAGCAAATCAAAGTGGCGAGGTCGGCAGAAAGGTTAGTCAGCCTGTACCCATTTTGGGTCTAAAGTATGCCTCATTTTGTTCAGACCAGTCAGCCATCGGGGCCATCGGGTCGTATGTGCATATTTTGCGATTTTGTCGAGATTACGTGTACCACTCGAAATAAACTTTTGTCCTGATTTAATGATAAACATATCCGAAAATAGACAAAAAATACACATACGACCTTATACGAGGAAACCGACCTTATAGCGAGGCTTTCGAAGACCCACCGAACTTTTGATTTCCACGGGTTGACTTGGTCAAAGGTGTACAACATTTAAATTTTGTTTCGCAGGTCACTATGTTGGCTAATGTTCTAGAAAGCCCACTACATGAGGACGCCGTAAAGTTCGACACCATCGACGTCCGCCTCGTGTCAACAAATGAAAGTCGGCAAAGTGAGCTCGACTTGGCATTTGAGGAGTCTCAGATATCGATGACTCACCTGGGAGTCTCCTATTATAAATGTGGTAGCCAGGTAAGTTATAATCGTGGTGAAAATAAAAACCAGTTGGCGTTCTTCGGGCTTATAGTGTCTTTGAACGCCAATATTTGGCGTGCGTCCGAGAACGCCAATATTTTGTCGTTCAAAGACGCCAACCAGTTTACAGTAAATAGTCCCAAGTGATGACATTTTGCTTTAGAGCAGTTCCAATTGTGAATAAGACACTCTCCAAGACGGGGTTTTAAATGTGACGCGATCCGATCGATGCCTCCTGGCGTGAAAGTTCGATCTGCACCGGCACGGTTACACAAAGTTCAATCTGCAGCGGCACGGTTACACATAGTCCGATGTGCAGCGACACGGTTCAACGTTCAAGCTCACGCTAACGTGAAAGCAAATGACGTGAAGGTACAACGTTGAGCTTTTACTCAAAACTCTCGCGTTAGACTCAGCACCAACAACTAAAACCATGTTGAGGCACGGCTAGGGTTGTTCGGTGTCCGTTTCTTCACACCGGTTTTCGGTGAAGAGATTTACCGGTTTTATTTCACCGAAAAATCGGTGAACAGTTTTAAACCGGTCTTACAGTACAATCAACCGGTATGGTTAAGAGAACCAGCAACATTGAAATAAAAAGCCGTTGAAATGAATTACGCTAGAAGTTAACTTTATGAAAGCAGTGTACCCCTCCTGGAATATTCTGTTCTTTGGCTAGGATAAAAGGGTACACTTCTTCGCAACGTGCACAATTTTGCCCGAATGGATGGACCTGCAACATATAAAAAATATTGTAATTTGTTTAAGATGGGTTTATAGCGCGGCTTCGGCAATTTAATATTGTTGATATCTAATTTTTAAATAATCTCCAAAGCTCATGTATGGACAATTGGTTTACAAATTTACCACTTTTTGCTCAGTTTGGGTGTCACGAGAGATGAACATGAATGGGCTATATTCAGACTAAAGCGGAGTCGGTAGCTCAAAAAATGCGGCCAGAACCGTGAACGCCATGGAGATGTCTTGTCCGAGCGAAAGAAAACCATGAGTACTTTTCCTTTATAGGTTAAGTTAAAGTTAAATTCATTACTAAGGCCTTTCGTTCATATCGCTGCGATAAGTAGTTATAAGTAGTTATTCTGAAAACAAATACTATCCCGAACAATTGCATTACAAAGCATTTCACAGGTCTGCCCCCTTTATATAAGCCCTTTCCTTTTTGTGTAGGTCTTCTCGGTTTCTGTGGAGAGTCAAGATATCTCATTTAGTGCCAAGAAAAAGGACGGGAAGCCACTCACTACCAACGGAGTGTACGATAAACTTCGTGATGGTGATATGATGCTCAGCCCGTACGCTGTTTGGAAAATCAAGATCGACGGTCCACCCAGTCTCTTCAGAGTTTTGTCTTCGTTCAAGGTATGCTAACGTAAACATTTGTTAAACTCTCCTAGAGCGGTGATAAAGGTAGAGTATAACTGGTCTAACAAATTATGGCATTCTCCGATCTAAAGCTCTTCTTTTAAGTGCAAAAAAATAAAAATGCTCAGTCAAAGAACTGATTGCGAAACCTGATGATATAAATTGCCAAATTAGAGACAAGTAATGTTTGTAACACTTTGTCCTTACAAAAGCATATTATGGACTATTTATTTTGTACAAAGCTACGTAGATCTACGAACATAAATAATTTCTACGTAAAATTTCTTACTTAATTTTGATTGAGTCTGTTTCTCTGGTCAGGGAGGACACTAGGTAAAGGATTTTGGAAATTGAAAACGTAATATTGCAAAAACAATTCTCTGTCCCATAACAAATTTAATGCATTTTAGTTTTTCAGATCGGAAAATATTTTCTGGTGAAAAGTCTAAAAAAAGTGACATTTCTAGATTTCTTCTTGCCAGCGGACATTTTTCGAAAATGGATTTTAGAAATACAATATACGCAAAATAAATTAGCCCTCTGGGCTAAGAAAGCGGCAGTCCCCCTGATCAGGAGTCATTGGACGAGGCAATCGTTGGAACAATTATTCTCTTTTTAACCGATGATCTCTTAAATACCATTTTACTTAACATAAAGATATATAAGTAACGTTAAGGTGTCAGCTAGCTTTGACTCTCGATACTAAAGCATTGGTGATCGTGTCAATGAAGTCAAGGATGTCAAGGAAAAGATTTTTAGCCCGCTCTGCTGCTTTGTAAAAGCTATATAAGCGGGCCTATGCCAACGCCGCCCCCATGTCTGTCTGTCTGTTCCCCAAGAAGGACGAAGCCCCCAAGCCTGGCCCAGGCCAGGGCGCAGGGCCGCCGAGGTCTCGACTCCAACGACGAGCACCTCTGGCTCTGGCTGCTGCTAGGTCTAGCGCTAGTCCAGGGCGAGGGCGAGCACCACGTCACCACTCACTCGCCCAACAAATGCCTGGTCTCAAGCAGAGACGGACGACAACAAAGCACAAGACCGTGAATCTCAAAACAATGACGCATAATTATAGTTCTAGAACGCAAAAACATATTTCGACGCGTCCTAACAACAATGTTCTATCTGCAGCGTGCGGATTACACAATGTTCTATCTGCAGAGTGCGGATTACACAATGTTCTATCTGCAGAGTGCAGTTTACACAATGTTCTATCTGCAGAGTGCGGATTACACAATGTTCTATCTGCAAAACGGGGTTAGGCGCCGCCCTTCACCTTTGTGTGGTTTGCAAGTAACTGGAAGACATTAAGGCCAATCTGAGCACACGGCCCACAGTGGGCTAGAATCCCAAAAAAGCGGACAAAAGGATGACAATTTTTTTAACGATTTGGGCTAAAAAGACTAGTGCACTTTGTAGCGCAATGTTCAAGGATTTCAAAACGCATTAGTTTGTATTTTTAGCTGCAAATCTTCACCTTGAAATATCATTTTGAAATCAGCTATTTTGCGGTGCCCGCATGGACGGCTCTAACCTCACTATCTTATATTGTTATTTTTATCGTTGTTCATAGCTTCAGCCGCCCACACGTTTGCTGACGTGTTGTTCTAAACACAACGAAACATATCCAGGTGCAGGCCATCGATTATTTAACCCCCACCCCCCCAAAAAAGTGAAAAGTAAAACCCTCCCCTGATTGCGATTTGGGCCAACTTTAAAAGGCCGTAAGTAACGAAATCATGAAAAATCAAAGAAACCGACAATTGATTCTTGAAGTTCGAAACCTTGTCTACAAGTTCCCGTAGTCGGTTTTTGCGGTATTTTGCGGTCTTGCGAGAAATAGACTTGTTTTTGGACGGATTTTGGTGGACTTTGCGGTGGCGCGGTCTAAAAGGGTCGCCTAACCGACTGCACCTCGTATGAAATCATTGAAAAAGTGTCAAAAATCCCTTAAAAAATCATGCAGAGTCCTAAAAAATCAGAAAACAATCAAAACAAAACCCTATTTAAAAATCGTAAAATATTGTAAAAATGGTGAAAAAATCGTAAAAATTCGATTTTTTTTTGTAAAAATCAGCAAAAAATCAGCAAAACTCAGCGCAACCGTAGACCTCCGAAACCAAACTTTCACGTGATTTGAGTAAGATTTTGAAATCTCCCCCCCTTTTTGACCTGGATCCGCCTCCTAAAAGTTCAAAATTATTAAAAAAATGGAATCAGCGCACCCGAAAACCCCCCGGAACATACCGACATCGTATGTGCGATGCACCCATTAACTGTTATGATTTATGTCCTTTTTTTTTTGGGCTCTAGCCCACTGTGCGGCCAGAATCCTTAAGGTCCAATGTTTAAGCATTGACTGCAAAGACTAAAGTAGAACGAGCGGTTACGGAGTAATAAGCATTTCTTTGGAGGTGTCCCGAAACCCGCGTTTTGCAGATAGAACATTGTGTAATCCGCACTCTGCAGATAGAACATTGTGTAATCCGCACTCTGCAGATAGATTATTGTGTAATCCGCACGCTGCAGATAGAACATTGTTGTTAGGACGCGTCGATTTGATTACTAGGCTAACAATTATCTTTACTAGAATTTTTTGTATTCGGATCGTCTATTTGTTAACATGAAATGTTTTTTCCGTCAAAATTTGAGTCACCTGGAACTCCCGTAGAGGCCTGCAGCTGCTAAATGTGAGAGAAAATTAGAACACAGACCTATTCTTAAATTGGTATTATCTGATTTCAAGATCGATTCTTGATTGGGATTTTTGTTTTGAGTGCGTAAAGGGGTACGTTCTATAACCCTTGGGTGAACACGGAACGACATGGGACTTTCACAGAAGCGACGAACCTTCAATGTATTTTTCACTTTTTTCATAAGAGTTGTTAACATTTCTTTTGTTTTGTGGATTTTCCAGGGTGAAGTTTCGCTGGCCTTGGAAGGACACGCACAGTACGTTCATGGACTCCAGTGCAGCAACAGTTTACGAGGATATTACAAAGCTGTGGAGAGCAAATCTGAACTAAATGTCATGGCAATTTAATAGTCGTTACCTTTCTTGTACATTTTATTAGTACGTGCATTTTGCTTTTGAACAAAATAAACGATAATGCACTGTAAAATGCTTGCAAACTTATATCCTTTGGAACGTTACAAAGAATTCTCGAGGTTTGCAATGCAAAGAATTCATTTGTATTGCAAAGAAATACTTTGCAAGCTGTCAGAATCCCTGCAAACAATGGGTTTGTATTGTAAAGAAAGAGTACGCAAGCTTGCGGAGCAATACCCATTATGTTTAACAGCTCACCGCCTTTGTGGCTGGGGTTTGGGGTGGCTGGGGTGCTGAACGAAAACGTAATATTGATATCATTAGAAAGGGGCGGAAATTCTCTTTCAGATGATACCAATATTATGTTTTAGGTGAAAGAGCGACTTGAACGGTTGTCTGGAGCGCCAAGCTAGGGAAGCGGTTGGTTGGCCCCAGGCGGGAGTGAGCCGAGCGTTTGTCCCCAGCCGCGGAGGGGTTGAGCGAGTTTACACAGGGGGTATTGGAAGAACTAGTTTTTATAACAATGCTTCAAAATTCTTTGCAATATTCAAAGAAAATCATTTGCATTAAGAACCTGTTCCTTGCAAGCATTTTGCAGTGTGTGTTTATTGACATATACAAATAAAGTAAGTGAACCTAACCACAAACGGTATTGTTTTAACAATGCAAAATCCTTACCTGTCAACGGCCGAACAGTTTCTTCTACGTACAAAATGAAACGCTTTGATATATGAAAGACAAAACATTCAAACAACCCGGTGAATGATGCCTTCGCGCAATACCACCCAGGTAACCAGATTAAAATCTTTCAAGACTTTTCCTGTTTTCACCCACACACTAAGAGCTTATAAATATTTTCATTCATATCTTGCAACGTGCCTAAAGTTGGCCAGAAAAAAACATGGTCAAAATTTTTCGAAAAAAAAAAGTACTAAAAATCGACCATCCAGAAATGCGTTTTCGGACCTGGGGAACAATACATCAAAAGATGGCGGGACCCTTTCTTGGAAAATCTTAGACACTTACGCTCTGAGACGAATTTGGAGGGCGGGACATTTTTATCCCTGGTAATAAAAAGTCTGATATTTTCCCGAGGTGTTCCCAGACGGCCTACCTACCATCCAGCGAGGTCACCGGATTTTGGGGAACAACACGATGGGTCCTACAAACAAAAT
>NW_026267654.1:86902-91465 GCF_000697945.3 Frankliniella occidentalis
CCCTCTAGCGCCTCAACGGTTTGAGCTAGAGCAAAACGGACGAAATTTTCGCCCGTAGGGCTCTACTTTGATGGGTTACCCCTTAGAAAACCATATTTTTTTTTTTAAAAAAAAACGTCATTTTTGGGACCTGTTGTTTTTGATTTTTTAAAAATCCAGTTTTTGAGCTAGAATGCTCATCTTGGAACTCGACCTGTCTTTTTATGGTACAAAACGACCCTGAAAATCCCAGGTCGCTAGCTCAACTCGTTTTCGAGTTATCGTGCGGACAGACAGACAGACAGACGTGCAGACAGACAGACAGACAGACAAAGTTTTTTTCGACCAGACGGAGTAATAGGCTTCGCTAATCGCTCAGCCAACCAATATTCAACTCCATTTTCATCAATTTTTTCACACGACCACCTATTATCCCTTGTAAGAAAAACTATCACTTTTGTCCTGGATCTAACTTAAGAAGCCTTGAAACACATTTCACATGGGAAAGCCTCTGATCTTCACCCACTTTCATCTCAACAGTACCATCAAACTTCTACAAGTTAGCCAGGCAAATTATCTATTTTAAAAAATCAAAATCTAGAAAGTTTGATAGTTTTAAGAATTGACTTCTCTCTATTTTAAAAGATACAACCAAATCCCTGTGACAATTTGTAGCCCCGGTGATAATAATTCTAAAAAGCTATTGTCCAAATTTACAAGTAAATTTGTCGGGTAAATCATGCGCGCAAACCTTTTAACTAAAGAACATGCCTTTTCTACCATAAGGATGAGTCAATCTGACTAAACAAATTTTAATTTAGTTCTAAATACCTACAAGCAAACTATATAAGCACTGTAATAGATCATTTTCAGCTATGAAGGGCCTCAAATCTTTTTTGAATATTTCTAAATAAGTGCTCAACCTCTTTTTTGCCAACTGACCCCCTAAAACTGATGTAGATTGTAGGGATTTTTTTGAAGAAACGGGCTAAGATATGAATCACTAGGGATGTGAAATCCCTTTTTATTGAACTGACAAAATAAAACTTAAAAATTCTTGTCCAAGCACATTTTGGTGTTACATAATAACATGAGTATCACATGAAAACAGAACTTAGTATTGGCATTAAATACTCAAACATGGACCTTACCGAAACACTGCAAAAGTTTGTTTTAATAGAAGCTTCACAAACGAGGAACAAAACCAACACTCAACACTTAGCAAATGCTCTGTCATAAGAAGCCACAGGTAACAATCACTACAAATGAAATAAGATAAACTAGGTAGATGTACGCCAGACCACGTCTCGCGTAACAGGCTTCGCGATATCTCACGAAACACTGTTCCGCTGCGACGCGCCTGGCATACATCTACCTAGGCCTGCGGCGCTGACACCCGAGTCGGTTTATAGGCACGGTCGTAAATAGGCCTTCGGCCTTCGGCCCCAAAAGTCACAAATCCTGCACCCCAAGGATTCATTTTGACGAGTTGACCCATCAGAGACCATGAAATATCTGAAAAAAAAACATTGAAATGGTTTGGGGTCATTTCCGTGTGGAAAACTCCCTCTGGCGCCTCAACGGTTAGAGATAGAGCCAAACGGACGAAATTTTCGCCCTAAGGACTCTACTTTGATGCATTACCCCTTAGGACTCAGTAAAAAAATGTTTTTAAAAAACGTCATTTTGAGTACCTGTGGTTTCGGATTTTTTTAAAATCCAATTTTTGAGCTAGAATGCTCATCTTCGAACTCGATCTGTCTTTTTATACCACAAAACGACCCTGAAAATCCCAGGTCGCTAGCTCAATTCGTTCTCGAGTTATCGTGACGACAGACAAACACACACACAGACAGACAGACGCGAAACTTTTTGATCATCAGTGGAGTAATAGGCTTCGCTAATCGCTCAGCCAATAACTGAGTTTGCATGAAAGTACCGTATATTAAAACTAGCAGGCCTGCCCTTCCGCCAAACGAAGTTGCCAGCTCCGCTTCGCTCCGCCAGCAACTCCGTTCGGCAGGGGCCGGGCCTGCTTGGCCTGCCGGCGGCGATGGTCGGGCCTGTGGCCCGACCATTTCTGTCACGCGGTCTGCTGAAGAACATAATCGCATGATGTAGCGGGCCTTCGGCCCGCTTAAACCCGTCGTCTTTGAGTTTGCCCCGAAGACTCGAGAAAGGGATGTTACGGTAAAGCACCGTGACTTCAACCCACCCTTCTGCTTAAGGTGCCCCCACAGTGAGCGGGAGGCGAAGCTGGGTAGGCGATGCCGTGTGCCAGGCCGTGCTGGTAAGCCGTGCCGGCGGGTGCAGTTAGTTCCTCCGACCTTTTTTTCTCCGACCCCGGTATAATCGCGGAACCCCCAAAAAGGTAAAAAAATTTCTCCGACCTGGGTTTTCTCCGACCTATTTTTTCTCCGACCTCGAAATTCCGGAAATCCCCGTGCCTTCTAACAGAACATAGCGCATAAGGCCACATCGTTACAAAGACAACTGCGCGACTACTCCGCGCTCCGGCTCCGGCGACGGGGCAAGAGCGCTCCTGGCTGAAGCCAACATGACAGCTCCAGGTTTAAATCGTTGAAAAAACACATTGACGAATTCTCATACTGCCTCCCCCTACCACAGGCGGCTTC
The DNA here is from genome assembly GCF_000697945.3 of Frankliniella occidentalis. Taxonomy (NCBI): domain Eukaryota; kingdom Metazoa; phylum Arthropoda; class Insecta; order Thysanoptera; family Thripidae; genus Frankliniella; species Frankliniella occidentalis. Next base: position 89,518 of record NW_026267654.1, read on the forward strand.
GGGGGTGAGGCGGGCTGTTGGGGGAAGCGGGGGATGTTGGCGCATGCGCAGACGGCTCCCGCGCGGTCTAAATATGAGAAAATCACTGAGACGCGACACCTTACGATGTAAACCTTTGGCGCGGCACGGCACGGCTCGGTAGGGTCGTGTTGGCTTCACCGCTCAGCATGGGCTGGGATAGGCGATGCCCCATCTAGAGTCCATTCCCTAAATTTTGTCCACCGGCTCGGCCTTTGCTTTCCGAGGTCTAATGTGAGCGTCATTACGATGCGTGAAGACCTGCCGCTGGATGGGTCCCGGCCCTTTGCTAGACCTGCCAATGCCAATGGCAGCCGGCGACCGGCGTGGCGCGTCTCGCTGGGGCAGCGTACGGAGGCGGACGGATGTCTCGGCAGGTCTAGGCAAGGGATGCGACCCTTTTAATGAGCGTAACCATGCCGTTTATGACTGCAACAAAGCAAGCGGAGCGATTGTTTCCAATTCCTTTGCCGAGCCGGTGGACAAAATTTAGGGAATGGACTCTATCTACGGCGACAGACGGACACCGGCCGCCCCGTTGCCGCTGTGCACAAGGGCGGGGGCGGGGGGCACCGACTGCACTGCCGGGCCGGCGGGGCGCGCCAGAGGGCTGGAGGGCTCGGTCTGCCTGGCCTCCTGGGCCGCAGCCCCGGGCAGCAGTCTTCCGCCGTGGTGGCGCGTGCCTGCCGGTGACGGGCGAAGTGACGGGTATTGAGACGAGCCGTAGGCATCGGCTGCATCGACCATTCACAAGTGTTCAACTACCTGGCAGCTGGAAATTTCCAGGACCGGGTCGCACTCATGCGGTATGCGGTTCACTGAAAATTGAAACAGTTTCAAGTTTTAGGTTGAGCGATTGAACAATTGAACACCAACTGTTGCCTGCAAATAGGGACTGTAGTTTTTAAGCACCCACCAGTGCTTTGCTTTGAACCCTGTTATACAGGGTGGTCCACAGACCCCTTCCTTTATTTTGCTCATACTGTACCGCATGCAGGCGTGCGGGTGGGCTTGCCTACCGTCGCTCTCCGCAGCGCCTTATGGCCCCGTGCGAGTATGCAACCCGGCCGCACGCCTGCATCCGGTACAGTATAAGCAAAATAAAGGAAGGGGTCTGTGGACCACCCTGTATAGAAGTGCAGTGGAGGAGACAGAGGGCATTCCCTATCTGGGAAGGGGCGTTGTCGTTAACCTTCATAAGTTGTATTTAGATAGTACGAGTACTCGCGCCTGTGTGGTAGACTGCCGATTCACATCCGTGTCGATTGAGTTGCCTACTACTCCATTTGTTTTGCACGACGCTATTGAAAACATTCTTTGATAACCCAAATTTATTTTATGTTTTGTCTGATTGCACGCACGTCGCTTTTCCTGTGGCTGGAGGAGTGCTGGTGGAGTTTACCGCACTCTGATGGAGAGATGCACCCTGTTCCATGCAGTTGCCGAAGTAGTTGCTGAAGCCTGCCCTTTTGGGTTGGGAAAAGTGCTTTGTGGAGGGCCCGGAGGAGCGTTCTCTTTTGAACACAACTTACGACGACGACGACGACGACGACAACAACAGTAACCATTCTTGTGTAACTATCCAAACCAATCGAACCTAGTTATTTTCAGTCATTAATGCAGTATTACAAGGCAGTCAGGGATCTCCATCAATGTGCGACACACGCGATACTCGGTAAGTAGGCTACGAGATGGAGTGCGTGCGTAGTCAGTGCACTACTTAAGGTAGGACCCTAGTGAAAAAGTGAAAATCGGTCCAGGGGCTCGTAGACCAAAAACTCGACCTTGAAGTTGTAGAACAGAACTCTCTGATGAAAACAAGATGTGAACGAAATTTTTCCGTCAGAATTTGAGACTCGTGGAACTTTTCCCGTACGGGTCTCAGGCCTCTACGGAAAAAGTTCCAGGTGTCTCAAATTTTGACGGAAAA
>NW_026267654.1:94292-102487 GCF_000697945.3 Frankliniella occidentalis
AAAAGAAAAATAAAGAGTAAAATAAAAAATTCTATAAGATTACAAGCTTAGTCATTATCTTCTTCCTCTTCCTCTTCCTCATCATAATTTGAATCTTGGCTTTTATCTTTCTTCTTGTTCAATCTTTCCAAATCCTTTACTTTCTTCTGAAGAGCATCTCGCTCAGTCTTTACTCTTACATAGTGTTTGAAGAGCTCTTCTTTCTTCATCTTCTTTAATTTCATTTCTTTTGCCAAGATTTTCTCTGCTTCAACAATGGGGCCGAACTGTAACAAGTAAAATGAATTGTAGAGCTGCATCCTAAACCTTTCAAACAGAAGTGTTCGGATAGACAAACACTCACATCGTCAAAACTTTCCTCAGCTGCAACAGCATTTTCTTCTTCAGATCCTGACTCTATCATCTGACGTTTGCGTGACTTCCTCTCCCTTTCCTGAAAGACGGAAACACGTGCAAGCAATAACATAGTAATGAAATATTTGACACAGAAAATTCCATAACCATTTTGAGGGCCCCTCATTATGTGAAATATATTTCATCTACACTCACTAGTTTTGAGTCTAGCAGGCTGCTGGAACTTTTGGGCTCATCACAGGTGAACTTTGACAGTGCATCCTAGAAACAGATATATTTAATTGAATTAGGAAAAGGGCCGCCACAGTAGAAGTAATCTGGGGAAACTTGAAAGAAAGTACTCATATGTACCTTCACGTTTTTGAGAGAAGTTGCAGACTTCATCTCCCGCTTTGGAGTTGTTATTAATGTGTTGGTGGAGCCAATAGTTTGTAGAGACTGAAAGAAAATATTACATAAGTTAGCTGAAACAAATATCCCTTAATTTAGGAAGGTACATACATTAAACAAAGTGCAACATATTACGATCTTCAACAATAACTTACACTTCCTCCACGATTTGATCTGCTTCTGGTCTGAAAAATAGGACAGTATAAATGGGAGAGGCCACAAAACTTTTATACCAGGTACGAAAGGTTAGCAGAATTTGAAGGTGTGTAATATGAAAGGCGAACTTGATAATATACCTTAAGAGAGAGTGACCTCTTTGATAGTGGACTTTTTTGGACTTTGTTAGAGTCCTCTAAATTTTTAGCATATTCTTAGGGAAAAAATAAGTGTTATAATACACCTACTCAGAAACCAAAATTTGTTTTCTTCCCAAACAGCTATAGTTAAGACAGTAATATATGAAAGGAATATACCCGAATTTTTTCAATGCTGGTTATGTTGGCAGATTCTACTTCTTCTTCATCGCTTATCGTAACTATGGCTTCTGCATCTTGCATGAATTGCTCCTGTAGAAATTGTAATAAGTCAACACGTGATTTCTTATGCAGATGTTATCGTATCTCAAAGCATGGTATGAATTATAGTACCTCTTCCATCACCAAGGGCAGTACCGGGCCATCCTTCACAATAACAAATGGATCAATGTGAGCAGGTATATCCTCCTGCAAAAGAATTGTGATGGCAAGGACAAAAACCATTACAAATTCTGTACCCTTGTTTTGAAGAAAGTGAACCACTACCTTGTCTGACGGCACTGCTGGAGGGTGGAACAAAGAATCCTCCTGTAGTGGCGTATCCTCCTGCACTGCTGCAGGATCTAATGCAGAATTCTCCTGCAAATCTATAAGGGAAGCTTGTACGTCCTTGTTGGGTTCATACACACCCACCTGCAAAACAATGAGACATACTAAATTGAAAGCATTTGCAAAGTCAGTAAAGATTACTGATTAAATATTTTAAATGTACTATTACCTTAGCTAACTCAACAGGAGGGTCAGACTCCTTGGTCTGCTTTGTGAGCTTGGAAAGTATGCCTTCCCTGGGTTTGAATGAAGAACCAAACTTGCTTCTGGATGCACCAAACTAAAAAAACCCACATACAACAGAAATTCAAATTATTTGCAAAATCTTCACACTTAATTAAGAAGGTCAAATGTAATTACCTGCATAGTTGGACCAAAAGGGGATTTCGTTGCAGACTTAGAAAAAAAATCAGATTGAAATGGAGTTGGACCCTACAAGTACAACAAAGTTCGCGAATTTAAAAAAAAACTAAACAGTCTACACACATCTGTAACAAAAATAAATAAACCAATGGAATGACGTCACCTCAGAATGATGCATTGTGGAAGTAGAAGCAGCCCTTGGAATGGTGGATGTCACTGCTGACGACTCCTTGTTCCCAAACATGACCTGGGACTGCTGGGAGGTGAGGTGGTTTTGCTATGAGAAAGGAAAACCAATGAAAATGTGGTGCCAAATTTATTAGTAATTAGCAGAACGGACAGCACTGCAATAGATTGTTTGCTTATGTTAATACTCCATATACATATTTTCAAAACACTTACCTGAGTTGGGAACACTTCTTGGTGCTGCATTGCTTGCACTTGCTGCAACGCTGCTTGTGCTTGCTGCATTGCTTGTGCTTGGTGCATTGCTTGTGCTTGGTGGATCACTTGTGCTTGGTGGATCACTTGTTGCTGCATCACTTGTGCTTGCAAGTGCATTCCCAGGGCCTGAGTCTGCATCGCATTTGATGCCCATCCATTTAATCCATTTAAGCCAAAGGCTGGAAATTAGGGTGGAGTGAAAATCTGGGCCCGAAAAAGTACACCTGGATTATAGTACTTCAAGCTATCCTAAGACTAGCGGCAGAGTCCATTTTGACCCATCGGTTGACCTTCAACCCCTCTCGAGGGGTCAAAGTTAGGTCTTTGAGGGTAATTGACACTTTTTGCCCCCCTGGGCCCCCCCTAGGCATAATCCCGGAAACGGCTATATGCGGTTCGGTGCGGAACTTATATGGGAAGATACACCAGGTGTCGATACGCTGTGCGATAACATCTTCAGCTCGCCACAGACACATTAAAGGTGAAAAATGGTGATTTCCTTACCAAGGTATTGCTAGCACTCCCGGTTTTCGTACGCCACATCCGGTCGTCCCATACATCTCTAGATGCGTTTTGACGAGACAAAGCGGTTTCATTCTGGACTCTTTTCGCTGAGACCATTATTTTCCGAGATATAACCGAAAAACGTCGTTTTTCGCATCGAAAAAACTCCCGTTTTCACCATAAATGTCTCTGGGGCGAGCTGGAGATGTTATCGCACAGCGTATCGACTCCTGGTGTATCTTCCTATATAAGTTCCGCACCGAACCGCATATAGCCGTTTGCGGGATTATGCCTAGGGGGGGGGCCCAGCGGAGCAAAAGGTGTCAATTTCCCTCAAAGACCTAACTTTGACCCCTCGAGAGGGGTTGAAGGTCAGCCGATGGGTCAAAATGGACTCTGCCGCTAGTCTTAGGATATCTTGGAGTACTATAATCCAGGTGTACTTTTTCGGTCCCAGATTTTCACTCCACCCTACTGGAAATCCAGTATTTATCTAGAAGGAAAAAAAGATCACTTACTTTGGGTAGTTACTGAAACGGACAATAAATAATACAGAAAAGTGAAAAGAGAATAGATACATGAGATAGAAAATAAAACAGATTAAAGTTAATTTAGTGACATGAAAACCATCAAAGCTACCAGTATGATTTATCAAAATGAATGATGGCTACACAAAAGGCCCCAGTAAAAACACTACTTCAAAATTTCTAGATTTTCAGAAATTCTGACCAAACAAGGAATGCTTCTCGCAGGGTAATTAGAGTATAAATTTAACTTCAATGAAGAAAAGATGTCCTGTACTTGCCGGTAACATTGCAGGCATTCCATTCGTCAACTGCATAGAATTTAACATCTGGTAAAAGAGGAAAGTTTGTAATGAAGATAGTACTTTCAAGGCAGAAATTAAATGAGATATATGAAAATAATGACACTGATAGGGTAAACATTGTGTGACAGAAATGGGATTGCCTCTTTACCGAACTTACTTGGAGAGTTGATGGAATCACCCCATCTTGCTGTTGGGCCTGCAGGCCCATCAAAGCTTGCACTTCGGCCGGATTCATGTTAGCAGAGAACATGGCTGGAACAGATGGGACAGTCCCTTTAAAAATAACAACAAACGAGACACCAAGAAAGACGGAAGAGCAATCTCTAGGGTAAATTTCAGCCATCTTCTTTCTGTGAAGCGTCTGTAAATGATCTTAACAGGTCTCTTAAAGCCTGTGAACACCTCTTGTAGCCGGGGGCAAGGGGTGTGGGGGGTGTGGGGCTACAATCCAATGACGGAAATGGGCGCGGGCGAAGCTAAAGAAATTAATGAACTAGGGCTGACCGAAACGAAATAAAGATAAATATGTACACGTATGTATTTGGTCAGACACAAAGATTTTCTCGGCGTCGTAGGCCCACCTCCCCCTCGATTTCAAAAAATGGCGTCGTGCCAAGGGCAGACAGGGTTTGTTGTGAGAGAAAAATACTATCAACGCCATAATTTTCCAATTTCATTTCGAAGTTATCTACTTTTGGCGGCGTCGATATTGAATCGATGAAACAGTCATATCTTGCTGCTATGAGATATAAAATATGATTTTGGAGGTGCTGCATTTGACGCTCTTGTGCCACCAATACCCATTGTCCCTTTAAGAGATTAATTTTTGTCGGTCTGTTGTCGAAAACGCCTGGAAACTAACCGGGACCAAGATATCTGACAGCAGAGCACGGTTTTACTTACTTTTTGGTAGAAAATTTAGTCTATCACGCGGACAACTCGGACTTGCACTAGCAGATCAAGACTCGACGATGCGACGCTGTGAAATGTGAGGCGGAAACGGAAATAGAGGATGTGCTGAACGTACTCAAGACAGTGCAATTTTAGTGACAACCCATAAGAAAAAAAAAGGCATAAACCAAAAATCTACAGGAGGTAAGATAAAGTGCTTTTAATTATGTCGAACAACGAAATTAAATAGGGCTTAGAGCTACTTTATTTCACATTTTCCCAGTAAATATTTGATCTTTAAAGTTATGATGTACATTTGATAGGTTGCCACAATCCTATTCAATGTTGCCGTGCTTCATGAAAACACTGTCGATGGTCACAAAAACTTGTCATACAAAAGTTTCAAAACAAGTTTTGGATGGATCATGTTGAGAAGAACGCGGCATTGTGAGAGCACTTTGATCATTTTGGCATTTGGGCTTGTGTGCGTGTTTCGTCAACATGGCACTACAAGTGCAGGGTGGGATGCGTCGTGGAACCAGCCTAATCCATGGCCCAGATGGGTATTCTTACCATGCCAACAAGTTAATGAAAGGTGGGAGGTTGTATATGCGTTGCATACGACACGACGTACTGCACTGCAATGGATCGGCAAGCATCGACCCCAATTCTCCAGATGGCGACTTTCGCAGAAGTACACGTCACATCCACCCACCAGATCTTTTTGTTATCCATGAGCGGCGGTTCAGACGGGGAATTCTGGGCAGGTGTCGAGGAGGCGACCCCGCCAACTTTATTGACATTTACCATGAGGAGAGGAGGACACTGAGGTACCTGCTTAGATATGTCTCTTGGCTTGGGCCTGTTTGAGTCTGAACACCCCTGTTCTTGCTTACTTTCCCGTGTTCACATAATTCATATTCTTGTGTTTTTTTTTTTTCAGAATTCCTGATGAAGCAGCTGGGGCTGTGCCGTTTGTGACGATACGACCAGCCATGCAAGCTGCTCGAATGGAGGGCAGGCCAAATCTTCCACATTCTCTTACCGATTTGGGCACTATCCTACAAAACCCACAGTTTGCAGATATCACAGAAACGCTTAGTAGTGCTGACAACCTTTTTGCTGCTGTTGTGGGCCAGACAGCCCAGAGAACAAGAGCTATCCTTTTTTTCTTTTGGCGTATGCTCAGGTACATGGAGCGAAATGTGGTGAAAGTTTTCTCTGACGGAACATTTGTAGTTCCTCTTAATTTAGGCTGCGCCCAGATCTGGGTTTTAAATACAGTTCGTCTGAATCATGTATGTGTAACTTAAAAATTATCGTAGAGTTTTCAGTATCATATCTCTATTCCATGTTACAAAAATCAGTTTTTAGCCCGCCCTTCTGCTTTGAAAAAGCTAGCCAGCGGGCTTATGCAAACGACCTCGTGTCTGTCTGTCTGTCTGTGTGTCTGTCTGTCTGTCTGTCTGTCTGTCTGTCTGTTCCACTAGAAGGAGATGTGCTAGAGAGTTCAAATTTTCAGGGTATCTTAAGGTTCCCTCCTAGAAAACGAAACGCCTACGGCAAATCCTGGCAATCACCCCTAAGGGGCTGAAAAGGGGTATTAAAGAAAAAGGGGTAGGTCAAAAAAGTCAGAAAAAAATATTTTTTTTATGAGCTCCCAAGGGGTAACTCGTCAAAGTAGAGTCTTACGGGCGAAAATTTCGTCCGTTTTGCTCTATCTTTTACCGTTTAGGCGCTAGGGAGTTTCTCTCATGCCGCTCGTGAAAATTCTTAATAAAAAAATTAAATGATGTTTACTTTAACATAGCAACCTCCAAGTGAGTGCATGGTCATTCTAGCAGAAAACGTTACACCGTTGCCCGATCAGTTGGTTTCAGTGGGTGGGGCAGCAGGTCTATGATGTCCGTTATTCAGATGTTGGTAGCTGCTAATGCCTGATAGCAATTAAAAAGGCCGTTGGCTTTCCCTTTTTCCGGAGTCCGTAGCCTTTGCATCCTTTTGACAAATCGGTAAGTAATATTTCTCAGAATATTCTATACATCATTTGCGAATTCAATACAGAAATCAAAGCTTACTTTCTGAAGCGTCAGGCACTGTTTATTAAAGGTGAAACAAACATGGTCAACATGCTTCTAACGGGTTTGGTTAGGTTATGTATTTCGCCATTTATCCCTGCTGGTCTTTCCCTGATTTTCTATGACTTCACCCCAACCTCTCGTGCTGAAGGGATTACAATTCCACCCAGCAGTCGTATTTTTTCCAATAGTTAGGTGCTAGGATGGTATCTAGTGATCATTTCTTGAGGCGCAGCGTGAGGCGTTTGGTGTTTGTATTAGGCGCTAACTGGAAAACTTCCAGTCCACATCTTACTACCACTAATTCGTCTTGTTCTTCCATCATTACAGCTTTTACTGTGTGCCTTGATATCGGACACGATGGATCATCGGACAAAAGGTGGACGAATAAGGGGTGCCAGGGTTGTCAGTTGGCATCATTCTGAGAAGGAGAAGCTCTTCCGTTGCCTTATGGAAAATTGTCCTCCAGTACCAAGCGGCGACGAATTCCTCACCGATGCTATGCGTGTAAGTAACAGCACCAATATCCGATTGAACCTCATGCTACATTTTGCTCTAAACTGGTATTTTTTTTTCATTTGAAGGCTGTTCCTACTCGCTCCAGATATGCTATACAGTCTTACATCAGCAAGCACTTGCAGCGAGCAATTGCTGAAGAACTCTTCTACAGAGTGTTCAGGTCGGATTTTTCACTCCTAACTCCAAAACAGGAGAGGTTCCTCACGTAAGTTTTGCTAAACCATTACTTCACTACACATTTAAGTTCAAAACACTCAGATAGTACAATTTCATTTATTATTACAGGAAATTCATGGTTGATGAACCAGCTTTTCTTAGAGCAATGGCACAAGCAAGAATAGCAAAAACCAGAATGGCAAAACCCAGATTGCCAAAACCCAAAAATTCAAAACACCAAATGGGTAGTAAGCAGACCCTTGGCCTTGGCTCATCAGAATCATCGACCAAATTTGTCCCTAAACATACGTCCACACCATCTGTCGTGAGACGTTTCTCATCAAACACTCCATCAACATCGTCGGGGTATAGTAGTGACTTTAGCAGAGATGGCTTGCAGTCAGTAGTGGAAACTGTCTGCCAGGCAGTGTTTGCAAAGATGTCCCGGAACTCTGGGAACCCACGCACATCAAAGTCTGGCAGTACATCTCACTTTGGCTATGCAACAGAAGCAGCTTGTTTTTCAAGAGATGGCCAACAGTCTGACGACATTGCTCATGAGAGCCAATATATCTCAGATGGATCTGATTATTTAGATGACAAAAAGAAGGTGAAGTCGATAGAATACCTTGACTCTGAAACTGACATGAAGTGTTCAATTGATGGTGATGAGCCTGAAGTAGACGACCATAAAAATTCATATGTGGACAAGATGTCTAGACCTCTTCATCAAGATAATGAAGATGAAAATAGTGCATCTTGTTCATCAATGGAAGATCATAAAGATTATAATGTGGAGAAGAT
>NW_026267655.1:0-611 GCF_000697945.3 Frankliniella occidentalis
AAACATAACTTTTCTAAAATTCTTGCGGATCCAGGAGGGTTTGCAGACCAAACGTACTAACAGTGCAAGTGTGCAATGCATCCTTGCAGCTCTCAAAGATTTTTTTCTGGTTCTTTCTTTGCAACTTGCAATGCAATTCACTGGTAAAACAAGTGTTTTATTTTGCACGTCAATTGACGTTTAAGTTCAAGTGTGCATTTTCTCGACACTTTGTGGTGTCTAACTATGTTATACGTCAATTGGTGTTTAAACTTTCGACACTTCCGAAACGTATAGCAGCTGACACCGTATAGATCCCTACTGACAGCATAGAACTGTGTGTGTCCAAGTGTGCAGAATTTAAACGTTTACGAAACGTCTAAAATTTGCACACCACGCAAGTGTGCAACTTGAGTTCAACACCATGTAATGTGCTAAATCACAACTTGCACACGTTTGGTGAGCAAATATTGCACACTTGTTTTACCAGTGTTTGTTTAATGAAATGTACTGCAATCTATGAAAACCCTTATTGCAGATCGCAAAGCGTTTTCAAAACGTTGTATGAACTTAGTGCTCCGTGCTCCTCATCTTTTAGGCAAAGAGTGTGCACCGTTGGCCCATCCCATACC
>NW_026267655.1:8597-9987 GCF_000697945.3 Frankliniella occidentalis
CAACGTGGAGCTAGGGTGGGCAAGGCCGCTCGCCCGCACGCCTGCATGCGGTACAGTATAAGCAAGATAAAGGAAGGGGTCTGTGGACCACCCTGTATTGTTTGCTGCCCCTCCCCCATCCCCTCCCTCCTCCCGCCCTGCGGCCCCGCTGCTGGCGCGGAATAATCCGCGGCGTTTAATTCCTTCAAATTAATTAACGCTTTTCGGACGCGATGAGTAGCGAGGAGGGGCTGTCGCGGCTGCGTTCGAGTGAGGCGCCGGGGAGCAGGCTGTGCGTCGTCCCCGGGGTCCAGGGAGCAGGGGCCTCTCAGTGCACACGGCGCGGCGCGTCCTTTCGGGCGCGAGGAAAAAAACAAACAAAAGAGCAGTGACAGAAAAAATGTCCATTCTCTCCCTTTGCCCGCTTTTGCCCCAGCCGGCTCCCAGGCCTGACGCTGCCTGCCCCGGACTTATCGGCATTGCCTCTTTTCTCCCCCCCCCCCCCCCCCCCGACCTCTTTCGCCTTTCCCGTCCGGCGCCGTCCTACCCACCCTGCCCGTCCTGCCCGCCCTGTCTGCCCTGCCTGCCGCTCCCGAGTCCCACATCTCTCCACTTCCAAACTCGTTCCTCTAACAAGTTCGCCGTCCGGCTGGCCTGGGTGTAAGGCGCGTAAGGCGGCTGGCCGCCACACGGCTCGGGGCCCGGGGCCCGGCCGGGACTTCTTTCCACTCTGAGACTACGGCAAGCTGGAGTTATATTGGGAGGGATTAGCCTGAGATTTCATTCAGTGTCGGAGGAGTTGCAGAAAGTCTTTATCCAGTAACGGGACGGGCGCCGTCGAGGTCGAGAGGGCGCGGCCCCGGGGCCGGGCTGAGTCCCGGGCCGCCGTGAGCGCCGCCGCCGCTTAAACTCTTTTTAAGTGGACTGCTCGTCCGTTCAGACCGTCCCCGACCCGGCCGGGCCAGGCCCTCCCGGGCTGTGCTGTGCTCACCTCGCCTGGACAGGGTCGAGGACAGTGTCCGCGCATGGGCTCACGCGCCGAGTACCCGGCCGCAGCGGCAGCGACTGCATTTAGCCATTTTTGCTTGATCAGAAAATTAACCTCTTTTCCTTTCCCACATACACACATACACCCCCCATTCCCCCCCACACACACTCGTTCGCACAACTCCTGGATGTGGTTTGGGGCGGGGAGAGGGGAATAGGAAGGGTGGACCGAGAAAGGATGGGGGGGGGGGTGAAGGTCTTTCTGCGGCTGACAGTATCATGCCTGCACCCTGCGCAGTACTGTACAATGCCACCCCTGTTTAGCCGCTTGTCCCGCCCCCTGCCCTCTTACTGAGCCCGTGATGAAAAACCCTTGACACAACCACACGCGGCAGTAGTACAGCTCCGCACTGCAGGTGTCGCC
>NW_026267655.1:11014-11358 GCF_000697945.3 Frankliniella occidentalis
GTGTTTTAAAGTGTCATCTGCTCAAAACTCTAATAAAGTAAATAGCATGAACCTAACGTAAATAAAAATGTTCTCCGTTTTCCTTCAGTCCTTGAACAGGAATCGTACTGCAGCTCTCTTTTCCTGTGAGGTGGCGCTGCGCGTGGCGCTGTCTCTGCGAGCAGCAGAGGAGCTATAGGGCCGTTAATTGATCGCACCCCGACCGTTTCTATCGGCCGGCCGGGCGCGGCGGGGCGGGGCGGGACGGGTCGGCGCTAAACGAACCCGACTTCCTTTCCCGGCTCGCTGCTTTTTCAGCTCGTCTCGGCCTCGGCTCACCGATGAGTCGGGCGGCGCTCGCGCGC
>NW_026267655.1:16199-16697 GCF_000697945.3 Frankliniella occidentalis
AAAACGCCTACAGTTGTTGAAAAATAAGTATATTTAGAATAATACGCAATGTGAAAAATTCGACGCGTCCTAACCACAACGTTCTATCTGCAGAGTACTGAATACACAATGTTCTATCTGCAAAACGGGGTTTCGGAAGACATTAAGGCCGCAATCTGCGCACACGGAAAGAATCGTAAAGGTCCAATGTTTAATTATTGGCTGCAAAAAGTGAAGTAGAACGAGCGGTTACGGAGTAATAAGAATTTCTTTGGAGGTGTCCCGAAACCCGCGTTTTGCAGATAGAACATTGTGTATCCCGCACTCTGCAGATAGAACATTGTGTATTCCGCACGCTGCATATAGAACATTGTTGTTAGGACGTGTCGAATTGGAAAAGTTTGAAGTTTACAAACGTATTTTGCAAAATTTTGGCATCAAAGTTATGCTCCTAGTAGGAAATCAAATCAATATAAAATGTCAATACTTTTTCCTTAAATTACAATTTTATATTTGTTA
>NW_026267655.1:16747-17086 GCF_000697945.3 Frankliniella occidentalis
CCCTCCCTCTCCTCTCCCGCCTTTCCCGTCCGGCGTCGCTCTTTGTTTGAGTTCCGTGAGTTCCGTCTTTGGTGTCTCGTGAAAATAATGTCCCCTTTGACTCGTCCTTGACGCGAGCCGACAAACGAGACGGCCCGGCGGGGCGAGAGGGGCGCGAACCGCATCGATGCTATGATTTGGAACTCGAACACGACGACGTTATCTCAGGCGAGCGGCCCCATCGAGCTTCACGGCTCCGAAACGCGAAACTTGTCATCCGCGGCGCTGTCTGCTGTGCGAGCTGCAGCAGTGCGGACCAACTCTGTTACCGTCTGTGTTCCCCGACTCTCTCTCTCTCTC
>NW_026267655.1:17136-17636 GCF_000697945.3 Frankliniella occidentalis
GAGAGGATGTGGCGGCAAAAGGATCGTCTAGAAAATACGTCCGTTTTTTTCTCAGATTCATTCGGCCGGCAAATTATGGGAGCATGGCGCCTGCGAGACTCGGGGTAGGCCATCCCGCAGTACACGAATGCCCTGCATGTCAGATGTTGCCTACCTACCGGGCGTTATGGGAGCTGGCAGAGGCTGAACTTTGACAGGTTCGTATAACGGCGAACGACGGACCTATATTTTCTGGATGATCCCAAAGCTGGCCGATGTTCTCTCTGCCGTTCGCCGTTCCCACGTATACCAGCTTCACCTTCCGACTGTCGCTGTGATCCCTTCTTGTGGAGCGTACCTAGAACACTCGAATACGCTCGGCATGTCGTCACAACCACACGCGGCAGTAGTACAGCTCCGCACTGTAGGTGTCGCCTGTCCTCCTCGTCAAACTCAGCAGCAGCACTTCGTACCCGTGGAAATTAAATTATCACTTTTTAGGGGAGAAACGTTCACCACAC
>NW_026267655.1:19361-19684 GCF_000697945.3 Frankliniella occidentalis
CGAGCGGCTACGGAGTAATAAGCATTTCTTTGGAGCTGTCCCGAAACCCGCGTTTTGCAAGATAGAACATTGTGTATTCAGCACTCTGCAGATAGAACATTGTGTATTCCGCACTCTGCAGATAGAACATTGTGTACACTGTAAGAAGTTTTATCGTAAATTTACGATCAAACACCTCCCCAGAAGCGCTACTGCATTAAATGCGGTTCAATGCGCATTGAAATGCAAATAAAAGGTCACACATTGGTGACGCATTAAATGCGCGTAGAGTGCATTAAATGCGCATTGAATGCTTCTTAAATGCTGTAATGCGCTTTTAATGC
>NW_026267655.1:20489-20819 GCF_000697945.3 Frankliniella occidentalis
TTAAGTAACTTCTCGTAGTAATATACAGCCGCAATCTTTACTAATTTTTATATTGTGGTATACCTATGAAAAGAAAAAGCGTAATGGCTTCGGCAAGAGAAATATCGAATCTTTGGAGCGTTTAACTAGATCTTAGACACCTTGTGATAAATCTATTAAACATTTCTGGAAAGGAATGATTGTATACCGTACCCTCTACCTTGGTTTTTTTGGTTTTACCAGCGTTACTGGTAGCCAGCGAATTTTAGCCAAGCGCCATACTGTGCCACCCATCGTCTTTGCCCCTACCCCCTGGACTGATGAGAGAAGATGCTGTTTCTCGCTGCTTTG
>NW_026267655.1:22234-23827 GCF_000697945.3 Frankliniella occidentalis
GGATGGGCGGGCGGCTTGGGGGAAAGGGGGGGGGGGCGCTGGGCCCGATACGGGAGTGGGAGTGCCTCTGGTTGGCTCGTAGTTTAGGCGGTAGGGGGGGGGGGGGCGCTGGGCCCGATACGGGAGTGGGAGTGCCTCTGGTTGGCTCGTAGTTTAGGCGGTATAGTGCTGAGCGGGGGCGCGTTTAGATGAGCAGGGTGCGGGGTGTGGGGTGCCGCCCCTTGGCGTTTAGCTCGTGATGGTGTCCCGTCGTGCAGGTGTTGTGGGGCTGAGAGGGGCCGGCCGGGGAGCGGCGCCGTCACGTCACCTGGCCGGGCCGCCTCTATTGAGACGCCAGCCGGGCGCACCCCCAGCCCGGCCCGGCCCGGCCCGTCAGCGGGACGAGGGTCACCGCGTCGGAGCGAATTTAAACGGCCGCGCAGGGTGGCGGGCCGCTCCGCTTCCGCCAACGCCCCCCGCCGAGCGCGGCGCGCCAAACTTCATAACCGAGTTGCCGGAGTGAACGGTAAGTTTGGCGCCTGGCTCTTTGGTGCGCGGCAAAGTAGAGATGAGAACAAGATGTCCGCAAGACGTTATAATTATTTTCGAAAAGAAGTGCGTGCGGCGTGCTGGAGGTTTGATGGGGTGGTGTTCCGCGAGCGACGCGTCCGCTCCCCGGTCCACCACCCACCACCCACCCGCCGCGCCGGTCGCGGAAAAGCCGGGAGGGCGGCCAGGTGTCGGCGGCAGTCCATCTGCGGTGTCGGAGTGTTACACGGCGGACACTGGACAGAGCATTATTATTCGGCTTCTCGGAAATGCCTCGCCAGCTGGCGCCTGTTCGGGCGGGGGATGGTCAGCCCAGGGGCCCAGGTGGACGGGCCGTGTCGGCCGTGTCCGACCTCCGTCAACTCGGCGGGCGGGCCTAAATGTGCAATGTACAAGTACAAAAACGTCGAAAATAAGTGGTAGTACAAATTGGGTACGCAAAAATTAAGTACGGAACATCATGGTGACATTCTGAACAAATTTACGCTAATATGGCCTTCTGATATCTCTGTGAGACACAGGCTGTTCCGTAATCAAATAATAAACAGATTGTTTCATACTGTCCATTCTTAAGCCTGGAACGACTATTGTCACCACCTCGGTCACCACTGCTTATCGTGTATCGTGAATTCAAGTTGCACTAGCAGTTTCTTTTAGCACGATTGGACCGGCAGTAAGTTCCTAAAATAAAAGACACGGCTCTTCCTCCAAAGGTGTTAAAATTGAGTGTCTTTACCAAGGCATCAGAGAACCCGAATACCCGCAAATCTCACGGTTATAGGTGTTTTAGAAATGCAGCATAATTTTGAGATAGAGTCTGCAGCACCCTTTCACTCTCCAGAAATGGCACAGTCAAACACTGTGTTTCCAAGCAAAGGACGATGGTTTTCGTCTAACATGCAGACATCACAGTGCACCGGGAGGATTAAGGCTACTCCTGCACGGTGGGATGGCTGTTCCTAGTCGGAGTCAGAGTGACCTATACCAATATTTACACCGCAAAATGTTGTTTCCATTCATGTTGTGTGCAGACTGTTCAAAGTCGTTGGGGTTCTTTTCATAAAT
>NW_026267655.1:23877-24590 GCF_000697945.3 Frankliniella occidentalis
TATCCGAACTAACTTTAGGAGATCCATTTTCGGGCATTGAATGATAACACTGTGTAGCGCGGGAGCCCTCAACCCACACGTCCCTGTTTGTAGCTGCACGATTGTAGCTACAGCCGACAGTGCCCGAGTCAGCTTAAACTGAACCGTCTGTAGACGAATTCATTACTTCCGCCAATGCTAGAATATCAACCAGAAGTAAACTGCGCTAAGAACTAAAGCGAAAACGAAAGATATCAATGCCTCTCCGAAGCTCTCGCCTTGTCCAAGCGCTCGGAGGGACAAGGGGCGGCGGGGGCCCGATTCAGGAAAGCATTGCCTACCCTCCAGGCGTTTTCAGCGACAATCATCGACCCACGCCTCGATTGACACGGCGTCACTTCTTCGCTTTAGAAAGGATTGATGAGCCTGGAGTCGAAAGGAGCCTAAACCCAAAGGCCTCGTCATGACAGACGCCTTAGATAGAAGCCGTGGCCTACCTCGCAGGCGACCAAGCGACAACTCATGTCGCGTCGACAAGTGGTAGAAGACACGTCCCTGTTTATGGACACAGAAATGTGGTCACAAATGGGGCAACATACGATGTCCGACGCCACTATCCACACGCCCCTTTTGTAGTTAAACAGTTGTAGCTACAGACAGTCGACATGACCGCATGCAGCTTCATCCGAACCAAAATTGTCGGCCCTAAGATCAACTCCCGGGCAGGGCAAATT
>NW_026267655.1:26321-27071 GCF_000697945.3 Frankliniella occidentalis
GAGAGGGAAGGGAAGCGCCACCGAGGAGATTATTCCGGGTCAGCTCGATTGAAATGAAAGTGAGCTGCGCGCTGGGCGAGGAGACGGGCCGGGCCTCGGGCTGGGCCTCGGCCAGGGCCTCGGGCCGGGCAGCTCCAAGCCACTGGGGCTCTACCTCTGGGGCCCTACCTCTGGAGCCTGAAGCTCTGCCTCTAGCCTCTAAAGCTGTGCCGCAGCAGCTCTACCTCTGGGCCCTGCCTCTCTGGAGCTCTGCCTCTAGCCTCTGGGGCTCTGATACTGGGGCTCTGCTTCTGGGGCTTTGCCTCTAGGCTCTGGAGCTCTGCCCCTGGGGCTCTACCTCTAGGGCCCTGCCTCTAAAGCGCTGCCTCTACCCTCTGCGGCTCTGCCACTGGGGCTCTGCTTCAGGAGCTCTGCCTCTGGAGCTCTGCCACGGGGGCTCTGCCTCTGGGGCTTTGCCTCCGGGGCTCTGGGGCTCTACCTCTCGGGCCCTGCCTCTAAAGCGCTGCCTCTAGCCACTGGGGCTCTGTCTCGGGCTCTGGCTCTGTCTTTAAACTCTGGCGCTCTGCCTCTGGGGCTCTGCGTCCGGGTGGTCCGGGGCTCTGCCCAGCCTCTGTGTCTCTGCCCAGCCCCTGTGGCTCGGCCCGCCTCCACGTCCCACCGCTTCCGCTTCCCCGTGGCCGAGGGCTGACCGGCTGCGACCTGGAGGAGGCCGAGGAGGAGCGGTAGTACATGGTTGTTGGCGTGCTGCCT
>NW_026267655.1:27121-30060 GCF_000697945.3 Frankliniella occidentalis
TCAGAAAGAGAAAATGATGATGGAACGAGGGGGAAATAACTACTGAAATAGGTGTACAAATTTGTTGAAATAGCTTTGAAATAGCAGTGAAATAGTTGAAATAGTTTTGAAATAGCTGAAATAGCTTTGAAATAGCTGAAATAGCTTTGAAATAGCTGAAATAGCTTTGAAATAGCTGAAATAGCTTTGAAATGGCTGAAATAGCATTGAAATAGCTTTGAAATAGCTGCAATAGCTTTGAAATAGCTTTGAAATAGCTGAAATAGCTGAAATATTTTTGAATCAGTTTCAACAGATTTAAAACAATGCAAGGTATATTTCAACCATTCTGATTTTGCTAGCATCCTTTCCTATTGTCGGCAATGACTGGTTCACATTGACCCCCCTCCTCCTTGGCCGGTCATCTGCTCTAGCACACACCGGCAGTCCGGCGTTGAACAAAGAGCTGACGTTCGTCGTTCGGCGAGGTGTGATGGGACAACTACACGGGAACACAGCGTGTGAGTTATTTCCTGGTTTTTCACTGAAATGTCAGTAATTTCACATTTCTTCAGGATGATTTCGGGAGATTTCGGGAGGATTTTGCGTCTCGTCCGCACTATTTCGCACTTATTGCGCCAGGAGGTGCACAAACTATTTCGGGCTATTTCGCCAATTTTTTTTTAATGTGCATCTGTTTGACTTTACTAGAGGAGGGGATGATCGTCCTCTCGTCTTCGTCTCCCTTTTCTGCAGAGCTCTATATCTTTATATATCGCCAAACCGCCTAACCCTTGTCCTGGCCTGCGCACGCGCGCTAGTGGTAATCATAGATGATACATCACAATATGATTTCTCTTAATATGCGTGATACGTATCATCTGGTTTCATTGATAGTGATTGAAAGTTTTTTTTAATGTATTTGATATACCCCTTCCCTTCTCGTTGTATGGCTTTTCTTATGAGGCCGCTCCCCATCTTAAGCGGTCTGCGAACATCAGGCAGTGCGCAACAAAGACAGTCCCCCCCCCCCAACCAATCATGTTGCGAAAGCAAAGTCCATGCAAAGGTGCTGGTAACAGCAGCTAGCTTGTTTCTTCTGAACAAGTAGAGTAGCGTGAGTATTTAAATTTGTTTTTATCAGGCGTCGGAGGTAAAACGTTACCAAAATAGCATGACAAGTGACTTAACGCACGGTTCTCCCCCACACCAAAATGGCTGTACACTACGCGCAGGCCACGAGCTTCCACCTCGTCGGGTACTGAGACAGGTGCCGTCCTAAGGGTATACAGGCGTTTGCGTCCTTCACCGCTGGCGTAGCGGAACGCTAAAACTTGCCCTACCCGCAGCCGCTCCTCCCCTACCTTCCGGAATGTACACCACTCGTCCACTTCGATGACCGCGCGCCTGGTGATGGAGTTGACCCGGTCCTGTTGGCCTCCCCCTGTTGCCGCACTCAGCCCGCTGCTGTATCGCTGCAAGCGGTCCGCGCTGAGGCGACCGCCCTTGTTGTGGATCCAACAGTACGTAGTCTTCAGTATGGGCACCTTCACCCCGTTCGGCTTGGTGTAGAGCATCTTGTGCGACTCCGGGGGGAAGGGCCGCACCTCCTCGCCTGTGGACCACGCCAGTCTCGCGGTGTTGAGGGCGACATCGTCGGGGTCGAAGTCGTCACACGCCATCCGCTCCGGGGGTGGAGACTGATCATCTGAGTCAGGCGCCTCTTCAACAGCCTCCACGCCCTCAACAGCCTCCTCGTCCTCCGCGTCATCCACGTCCAAATCGAGGCCCCTACTTCCGTACATCGGGGCTGGGATTGTCTCATCCATATCCGGGTTCATTCCCAGCAACGCCGCGCAATTTTTGGCCTCGGATCGAGCCAGGTCGATTTGGACAAGGATTTCCTCATCGGATGGTAGGCCTCCTGACAGAGCCGACCTTCTCGCAGCTGTCTGCTCCGCTTTGACTTGTTTTTTCTCCTCCCTGATAAAATAGTAAATTACTGTATAGAAAGCCATAACAATAGATGCAATCAAACTCGGTCTGCATAGTGCTTATGTGACTTTACCTGGGGAAGGTGAACGTGTCTCCTACGGAGCTCACAACACGTGCCTGCAGCTCAACTCTCCGCACCCTAGCCAACATCTTCAGCATACTGAAGTTCACCACTGTGGCATGTGTGGTGGTGAGCGAGCGCAGGGCTCTAAACAGCTTTTCGCACTGCTGGCTGCCGAAGAGGTGAGGCAAGAACTGCTCGGAGTGGGAGCCGTCCCGGAGGATCCGCAGCAGCTGGATTAGGGCGTGGGCATTCAACTCGACGGACTGGAAGGTGTTGGTTGTGATAAAGCACTGGTCCAGACGATGGTCATTCTGCAACAGCCACTCCCGCCAGATCCGAAGGAAGAACACCGCACGCCACATCTGGAAGATGCGATCTTCCGTCGGCAGCTCCTCGTCCAGGTATGCCTCGAGTACGTCACGCACGACCGTCAGAAACATCTCCGTGCCCGAGTAGTGGTCCTTCCCTCTCAGCAAGCGGCAAACTCGTTCATCAGTGATACGCAGCACGGCAGTAAAATTCATCTTATCGGCGTGGTTCAAATCTGTAAGAGTCAAGCCGTGCTGCAGCTTCGGCACGGTGTTTATGATGTGCTCGAGGTGGTTGACGGTGGCACAGTAGTTCCCCATAAGGTAGGTCTTTCCCCTGTTGCAGAAGCCCGTTCTGAACTTTGTTCCTATGTGCACCGTGTCCTGTTGCGAAGTAAAAGGAATCGTTGTATGAGTCAGGGGTTGAAAAAAAATCGGCAATATTAGTTCACGAACAGAATCCTCAGATGGCTTAGTGACTGACCTGGACGTAACACTCCTCGGAATTCATATCCTGGTCGAAAACTTTACTCCATTCGGAGCTGTTGTTTAGGGCGGGATGCGCCGGGCGAGTGATGCAGCGCATACCTCTC
>NW_026267655.1:30110-30624 GCF_000697945.3 Frankliniella occidentalis
ACAGGAAAAATGTCCTACTGCAGGTCGTTCTTGTGGACGGCGATTTTCGCTGCTAATAGGGATAACGAACAGTGCCTCCTGGCGCGACTACGAACGTGAGCTCACTGCAAATCCTGGAGTGAGATTTCTGACCTAAAAAGAGCGAGAGTTTTTCTCCTTGCTCAATTAAATTGATGATTTAGAAACCTCGCTCTTATTGAGAATGATTCTTAAATCTCACTCAAATCAGGAGAGATTAACTTCAGAAATCCTCCCTCAAAAAGAGCGAGGTTTTCCAATTATCACCCAAATAGTGCGACATTTCTTAATCTATTGCTCTAATCGAGCAAACCTCGCTCTCCAGAGGGCGAGAAAATTTGGTGCAAATTCTCGCCCTCCAGAGGGTGAGAATCCTCGCTCTAGTATTTCTAGTGCGGGGCGCACAATGACCTATTCCGCCGTGTGCTACTCTCATGAGTGAGGGTAGAACTGCTAGACAATCGCTCGGTCCACCTCTTCTTTCCCTCCAGCCTCC
>NW_026267655.1:30674-32731 GCF_000697945.3 Frankliniella occidentalis
CACGCTCAGAGCGGCTTGAGCGTGATTGCGCGCTCGTCGAAATCGGAGAGCCGTTAAGTTAACATAGCGTTACTGACAGTGCAATTCAATATTACAGTTTCCCGTACCTCCATCAGCTGAGTAGCACACAATGGCAATGTTGTAGCGCTCTGCCGTTTGCTTCAACCACCTCCACCGCCGCACCGCGCCCTCGGCCTTGAAACGGTTGTCTGTCCCGAAAGCCGCGAGGCAGAAGGCTGCCGCTCCCTGCAGCAAAGGCTTCGCCATAAGGACGTAGGCCGTGTGTGCACGGGGCGCTGTGGCGAACATGGCCGCCATTGCCTTCTCTCCGGAAGCGATGTAGTGGTCCGTGTCTGGGAGTCCGTTTTCGTCTAAAGGTGCAGCGAAGCCGACGAGACGATTCGAAATTGGGTCGTATTCGATCTTCCCGGTGATGCGCGTGCCGTCCTCCGACAACGCAATCACCCGCGGAAGATCATTTTCCCGCAGGTAGTCGCTGAGCTCCTGCCAGCGGAACATCCCCTCGATGACGGGCTCCATAACGTTGCCTTGGAATTTGAGCAATGTGGCGAGGCTCGGCATGCCCTTTGGTGCATTGGCGTGCAATGTCTCATAGAGGTGCCGTCCACCCTGGATGTACACCCACGTGAAAAATTCTTTGTCTGCACGGTCAAATCTACGAGGAGAAGTCACATGTTATAATCCATACTCAAGTAATTATTAAAAAAGAAGTAAAACGCGTGCTAAAAACTAAACTGACCTATTTGCATTTTTGTGGCGCCTCCGATTACGCTCTACCGCCGCCAACATTCGGTCGAGCAGCGTGCCGCAGTGGGCAGGGCGTGCAGTGCGGGGCTGTGGGGGGCTGGGGGCTGGGCAGGCGGAGGCCGCGATGACAGCCTGCTCTTCAGTCCGGGCGGTGCAAGCAGGCCCAGCAGCGGAGGCGACGACTTTGAAGAACTGTGTAATGAAGGCCTGGTCTTCCTCGAGTGCCGTCACCAGGTACCTTCGAAACCGATGAGGTCTGTCGTACTTCGCCGCCCTCCACTTGCTGCTTACTGCGACTTGCTCTGGGTCGGGGACGTAGAGCGGCCTTCTTGCACGCCCCCCTTCATAAAATTTTGGCTGGTATTATCATCATCGTCGTTGCTGTCCAATGAAACCACGTCATCCTCATCTCCCGAGTTGGCGTTCTCCTGAGACAAACGACGACGGCTAGTAATTCTTCCTCTCTTGAAGGCCTCTGCAATCGTGTTGCGGGCGGCAGCCCCTTTCTTCGTCGCCGAGGTAGTTTTGCCTTTTCTGTTAATATTACTGCCGTGCCGTGCTTTTAGATGGGCAATGAGGTTCGACACTACCCAGCTATTTCTCGATTTCGGTTTGGAGACGGAGATGCTTTTGCCGCATCCCGACACAGGACACACGACTTCTGCATTTTTCCCGTTTACATCCACCTCAACTGTCATAGTCTCAGCCACGTCCAACACTTCCCGCGAAATATCCTCCTTTGCATTCTTCATGGCACTAATGGCAAGTCGCTTTATAGACTCCCCAACTTGTGGGAGTTTTTCCACAGAAATAGTTGCTGCGTTTGCAGATTCTGGTTGAACGCCTTTGTTGCTGGGACTACTGCTGATCTTAGTGACCAATTCCTTCCCAAGGAATTTCTTGCATCGGCATATCTCAGCAGCAGCTAATATTAATTTCCTAAAACCAGGAAAAATCTTGAATTTATCGGGATTCCTGGCCTGAACTCCTAGGTACGATTCTCTCTGGCTTTCGTCAAATCTCGTCCGAGCGTCCTCTTCTATAAAGTCAATGTCCTGCGCTTCCAACTGCCCTAAGCTGTACAGTGTACTGTACCCGTAGAATTCCAGAAGCAGCTTATAGTTGTAGGGAAGTTGCCAGCCAACGGCCGACTTGTCGCTGGAAATCTTTTCCCATATTTCTGAAGTACTTGTGCCCAGTAGTACCTAGAAGCAAAATCCAAAAATTAGGACCTTCAAAGCTGAAACGTATTAAGTCGTGGCCTGCGGCTTTACCCCTCCCCCCCCCCC
>NW_026267655.1:32781-33300 GCF_000697945.3 Frankliniella occidentalis
CGACCCGGGCTGCAGCGCGTCGAGGAGGTGGACTTGACGGGGGGTTGTACGGGGGGAGGGGGGGCGTTTCCTCTGAACAAAGTACCTCGAAAGCGTCGATTACCTCTAATGACTACCTTTTAAAAAAACGTAATGGTCGAGTACCTCTACATCTTGGACCTCTATAAATGTATTTATTGTGCCAGAACACCGAGCGAAGTTGGAGCGAGCGGGAGAACGCACGTAGAGCGTACTACAATGTACCCCTGGTGGTTCCTGCAGTTATACTTTACCGCACGTTTGGTTTTCCTACCCCAAGGGCCCGTAGCGCCTAACGGACATTACCGGTAGGCAACCCGCACACCCGCCTGCATGCGGTACAGCATAACCACAACGACTGGCGGCTGGCGGGTTCGCCTATCCCAGGGGGCCGTGGTGCCTTGCGGGCAGTGCGGCCGTGTGGCACTAAGCTTCACTGTGAAAAATACTCGTAAGGGTCACAGAAAAAATTTCCATAATAAAAGTGGTATAATTACAATT
>NW_026267655.1:33801-35115 GCF_000697945.3 Frankliniella occidentalis
TGGCATGTGCACTATGTTCCGACTATGTAAGTAAAAGTTAGACATTCTGTAGGAAAAAAATAATCTGGAACGACGACAGATCTAATTACGAGGACTCGTTTCTAATAACGTAATCACATAACCTTGAAAGCAACAGTCTCGGTTTTTTATCCCAACTTCCTAATTTCCCAATTTTTAACTCATTTCCCTCATTTACTTTTTTGATTAGTTCAATAGTCTAGTTTGATATGAGAAAGCGATGATTCTTTTCTCCAAGCATGTGCATTTGAAACAGTGAAGTTATGAATTTCCATGGAAGTTGAGATGGTTTCCCCCCACCAGTGCTTTACGTACAAGGATGGGGTTTCCAAGGAATTTCCTGCATTTCCACGGAATTTCCATGAAACTTCGACGTTGCGTGGAAATTGCCACCACTCGGTGGAATGCGTTTCCTCCATGGAAGCAATCTCCTTGGAACATGTGTTCCGTGTAACATTACGAATCCCCGGAAAGTGAATATCCGCGGAAAGTGATTCCGAGGGCAACTAGAATTTTCCATGGGATTAAAAAAATTCCGAGGAAAACGAATATTATCCAGGTAACGTCGAGAATTTCCGTGGGATCGTCATTTCCGGCGGAAAAATGGAAAAACCCGTAGAAAATCGCGAATTTCCACCGGAAAGTGACAAATTTCCGGCGGGATTTTCAGCTGGGCAGTGGGGGTAAGAGGGGAGGAGATAGGGGGAAAGAGGATGGGAGAGCGAGTGCGGGAGAAATAGAAGGGGAAGAAGTAGTTGTAAACTTAATAAGTCATAAAAGTACTTACGCATTCGGTAGTTTGTGTGCCGATGTCTACTGTTTTGGTCCGAAGATCATCACCCATTTTAATCTAGCTGCACAGACAACAGAAACAGGTGAACTAGGGATCACATTTTCCATATTGAAGGTGCCCCCTTGTGCGAGAGAGATCCGCACTGTCCGCCCGCCCCCTGATAAGTACGAAAGAGACAGCTACTGCCTCCCCGCTCGCCCTACCAATGCGAGAGAGACAAGGAGGATAAGTAGTTAGCGACTAGTAGAGTCGCCGAGTTGGGTCCGGCGAAAAGGAGGGTCGCGCAGAGGGCCGAGTAGGGAGGGTCACCGAGGGGCGTCAGCGAGGAAGAGGGTAGGCGTCAGCCGCTGCGTACGCTTGATTGAGCTCGCTCCAGTCCGCATTTCAGGTGTTCACAGCTCATAACGTACGCAAACGGATGGCTAAGTGTCGAAAAATCGGACTGGGGCGAGCTCAGACAAGTGTACCGGGTGATTCAGAGCACGCGCCGCCGTGTTGCGGGT
>NW_026267655.1:35165-37017 GCF_000697945.3 Frankliniella occidentalis
TTGGAGGCCTTCTGCTCCGTGGCAACGGCGTTCAACGCCAGCGTCTGCCGTTTGCCGCGGTTCTGAAGAAATCTGAAACAAAATAAAGATTGATACAGGGCTCAGCCATACCAGCTGCTCTGGTCTCCAGCACTGAGGGGTACCGGGTGTAACTGTGAATACGCAGCAGTGTTGCGGGATTGCATACTCAATATGGCCGCAGGGGTCATGGCCCCTTAGGAGTGTAAAGAGTAGGCAAACCCGCAACACTGCTGCGCATTCACAGTTACACGCGGTACAAACGCTGCTCAGACTAGCGCGAATACTTGAAACATTGCTTAGATTCCATGCAACGTCACGGCCCCGGGCCCAGGCACGTCCCTGTTTGTAGCAACACGATTGTAGCTACAGCCAACAGTGCCCGAGTCAGCTTAAACTGAACCGTCTATAGACGAATTCATTACTCCCGCCAATGCTAGAATATCAACCAGAAGTAAACAGCGCTAAGAACTAAAGCGAAAACGAAAGATATCAATGCCTCTCCGAAGCTCTCGCCTTGTCCAAGCGCTCGGAGGGACAAGGGGCCGCGGGGGCCCGATTCAGGAAAGCATTGCCTACCCTCCAGGCGTTTTCAGCGACAATCATCGACCCACGCCTACATTGACACGGCGTCACTTCTTAGCTTTAGAAAGGATTTATGAGCCTGGAGTCAAAAGGAGCCCAAACCCAAAGTCCCCGTCACGACAGACGCCTTAGGTAGAAGCCGTGGCCTACCTCGCAGGCGTCCAAGCGACAACTCATGTCGCGGCGACAAGTGGTAGTAGACACGTCCCTGTTTATGGACACAAAAATGTGGTCACAAATGGGGCAACATACATTGTCTGACGCCACTTGCCACACGCCCCTTTTGTAGTTAAACAGCTGTAGCTACAGTCGACATGACCGCATGCAGCTTCATCCGAACCAAAATTGTCGGCCCTAAGATCAACTCCCGGGCGGGGCAAATTTTTTCTTTGTCGCTTTTTGTCTCCCGTTCGGCAGGACCGAGCTCAGACCTCGGTCCCGTAGGAGCAAGCTCGTAGCCGAGCGTGTTAAAGCGTGATCGTTGGCAGATCGTGCGGTTGGTCGGTAGTTCGAATCCCATCCGCGGTCATTTTTCCTGCTCTGCTGGCCAAGAGTGTCTTCGGGCGTCGGTTACAGCTTAGATCAAGATGCCGCTGAAAGTAGTACTCTGTATTGTTCCGTCGTGGCCAAGTCGGTAGCGTCCCGGCCCGGTATGAATCTGGTCGCTGGTTCAAATCTCGGCCCGGTGACAATTTTCGCGCTCCGCTGGTCATGACTTTACAGCAGTGCGACACCTGATGTGCTGGGCCGGTACGCAAACAGTCGCTGATTCGAATCTAGTCGACGTCGACAGTCGACAGTCGACTAAACCCTTTTGCCCCCCTGCCAGCCATGTTTCGGGGTGAGAGCCACAGCGGAGAAAAGCTTCACCCAAGCAAAACCCTCATCATTGGCTCAGTTGGTAGAGCGCGCGACCGGGACGTGGTTGGTTGTCGGTTCGAATATTGGGCGAGGCTCATTTTTTCCTATTTATTAGTTTGCAGCGCGGGGACCAAGGTTTACAACAAAAGACCAGCTGACATGGGGAGGTGGACTTGACTGCCTACTCCGCAGCCCCCCCCCCCTCACGTAAAAAAACAACAACAAGAAAATGATCGCCCCGACCAGGATTCGATCCCTGGGCTGAGGGTGTCATGTGCACCAAGCCTCAGCGCGCTCGCCACTCGGCTGTCGGCTCCGCTTGTCAGCGAAAGGTTCAGAACTCGGTCCTGCTTTACGAGTCTTGGTCTCCCGGATTGCACGCGTTCAG
>NW_026267655.1:37366-37938 GCF_000697945.3 Frankliniella occidentalis
CCCCCCCCCTTCCCCTTACCCTGTTCCTGTACGTCGTTCAAACGGATCGCGTGAATTACACGTCGGGATCACGAGGATTACAACGGATTGCGTAGATTATGCGCAGATTATGAGGATTATCGGATCACGTAGATTAGGTGCGAATCACGCAGATTATGTGGATTATGTACGGATACGTGGATTATGTGCAAATTATGTCTCCAGCGCCCAGCGTACACTGATAACGTACCGGATCAAAGACGCAGGTGCGGATGGGTTTGCCTACTCAAGGGGCTATGGCGCCTTACCGGCAGAGTAGGCAAACCCGCAAGCTACTGCGCATTTAATGAAACGACCGGTACAATGAACTACCCCTCGACTGTAGTTGAAGTGAAGTGGTTGATATGGTCTCAGAGAGGTGGAAATAGTTTGGAAATAGTTGAAAAAGCTTTAAAATAGCATTGAAATACCTTAAATAGCATTGAAATAGCGTTGAAATAGGTGAAATAGTATTGAAATAGCATTGAAATAGCATTGAAATAGCTAAAATAGCATTGAAATAGCTGAAATAGCTGAAATAGCATTGAAATAGC
>NW_026267655.1:39324-39930 GCF_000697945.3 Frankliniella occidentalis
ACTACCGACCAACCGCACGATCTGCCAACGATCACGCTTTAACACGCTCGGCTACGAGCTTGCTCCTACGGGACCGAGGTCTGAGCTCGGTCCTGGCGAACGGGAGACAAAAAGCGACAAAGAAAAAATTTCTTAGTTGATCTTAGGGCCGACAATTTTGGTTCGGATGAAGGTGCATGCGGCCATGTCGACTGTAGCTACAGCTGTTTAACGATAAAAGAGGCGTGTGGCTGGTGGCTTCGGACATCGTATGTGACCACATTTTTGTGTCCATGAACGGGGACGTGTCTACTACCACTTTTGTCGCCACGACACGAGTTGTTGCCTGGCCCCCTGTCCCTCCGAGCGCTTGGACAAGGCGAGAGCTTTGGAGAGGCATTGATATCTTTCGTTTTCGCTTTAGTTCTTACCGCTGTTTACTTCTGGTTGATATCCTAGCATTTAATTGAATTTTTGATTGATTGGGGCTGCAGCGCGTCGAGGAGGTGGACTTGACCCGACCTGAACGCGTGCAATCCGGGAGACCAAGACTCGTAAAGCAGGACCGAGTTCTGAACCTTTCGCTGACAAGTGGAGCCGACAGCCGAGTGGCGAGCGCGCTGGGGT
>NW_026267655.1:39980-40999 GCF_000697945.3 Frankliniella occidentalis
GTGCGCCCGCCGAGTCGAGGATAGGCACACCCGCAACACGGCGGCGCGTGCTCTGAATCACCCGGTACGCGGCGGTTTGCGCCGACCCGCCGACCCTCCTCGGCGACACTCCACCCCGACCCTCCTTTTCGCCGGACCCTATAGGGTATTCCAATGGAGCGCTGCCCGGAAGTAAGAAGAACAAAAGCGGAGGCTCCCCTCCACCCGCCGCTCTTCCGCGCGCCCGCCTCCGCCACCACTCTCTGCATCCGCTTTTGTTCTTCTTACTTTCGGGCAGCGCTCCATTGGAATACCCTATTCGGTCACCCTACTGGTCCCTAACTACATATCTACAAGCACTGTCGGCCCACCCCTATAAGTGCGAGAGAGACAGCTACTGTCACCCCGCTCGCCCTGCCAGTGCGAGAGAGACCGGCAATGTCTGCCCGCCCCCTATAAGAGCGAGAGAGACAGGTACTGCCAACCCGCTCGCCCTGCCAGTGCGAGAGAGACAGGTACTGTCAGCCCGCCCCGTATAAGTGCGAGAGAGACAGCTACTGCCTCCCCGCCTACCCTACAAGCCACACTGGCCGACGAGGCTCTGACTGAGTTTACCAATGCGCGTGGTGCAGGGGGACAGGAAGGAAGGCTATCACACAGAAAGGTAGTCCAAACTTACCTCTTTTCGCGATGAACAAACACGTGGTAGCAGTGAAGTGGGCAGCAGCAGCGCAGCTCCTTACTCTTCCCTGGTCACACCACGACTGCTCTGGTTGACACGTTGGACTAAGCGGAAGGGCATAAACCGGACGGTCCGCAAAGCTTCCAGACGGCACGCGGACGCGTAGACACATTTCGCACTTCGCTCTGCATATCCCGTCTCTTTCTACAGCAGCACAGACATTCAAAACAACGGAGACGGAGCCGTGTCGCTCAGAACCACTCAGAACGCAGCCCTGCTACCGCTGCAGCAAAAAGGCGATAGCGGCGTAGCGCCGGTAAAGGGCCCAGTAGCGCGGGAGAGCGGGGGGAGAGGGGGG
>NW_026267656.1:0-385 GCF_000697945.3 Frankliniella occidentalis
GTGGTGGCGGCTTGACATAAGCCCAACATATTTATGATCTAGCCCCAGACCCGACGCAGCCCCCAGTCTCCTAAACTTTGTCCGAAAGTATACTGTCCCACAGACATCTGTCTGTCTGTCTGACAGACATCTGAAAACCCCTTCGAAGCCTCTCGGTTGGCGCAACTCAGATTCCTGTGCGATGCCAAACAGAAGCCTGGCGAGAGGCTTTAGACCATGATCTCGGAAGCGTGTTAAAAGCTCGTCGGCCGATGGGATTTGCGATGCATATGCAATGCCTAACAGAATCCTCGCGCGAGGCTTCTGACCGTGATCTCGGAATCGCGTGGAAATCTTGTGCCGCTTCCGCACGAAAGGATTTCGACTCACATCCCACAAGCCCGTT
>NW_026267656.1:899-1291 GCF_000697945.3 Frankliniella occidentalis
ATTTGACTACATTTAAATTATCAACTACGATGGGTTGGGAATCAAGAACAAGTGGATGCACTAAAATGAGAACCTGTTCATCTCGAGCCAGAACTATTTGCTCTACAACAGCAGTACCCACTCCGTCAATTTCAACATGTATAGCTATTAACGGTTTTTGTTTTACTCTCTTCAGTACATTTCATAGAGTAAACTTTAAAGCCTTTGGAAAGCATTCTATCATAATCAAACTCTCCTCTGCGTATTTACAATTACCAAGCAGACCAGACAAACTAAAGGCCGTGCACTCCTCTTCTGTAAATTCTAATATGTGCCCTTTCCCAAGAAAATAACACCCAGAATTGTACACATATACCTTTAGATGCCGTTGTAGTGTCTCTTCACAAAACTCA
>NW_026267656.1:2397-2805 GCF_000697945.3 Frankliniella occidentalis
TAATCGTCATCTCTACACTGTCACCTTTCCAAAAAGGTATATTTTGACCCACTTTCATGCCAAAACGGCTTTCATAAGACGATCGGAAGCTAGTCCCCCGCGACCGGCACGGTCTGCCCGCACGGCCCGCACCCGCACGGCATCGCCTACCCAGCATCGCCTCGCCTCCCGTTGATTGTGGGGGCCGTGTGGTATGGTGTTCGTTACGGATTTCATTATAGGTCTGTCTGATGAGTTATGTTGTGAAATCTGAAAGGCAAGGCGGAGCTCAAGTAATCCACACTCAAAAGTTGTAATTGGTCAAGATTAGGGTTCTTATTTCCACCATGGCTTGCCCTTTGTCTACTGAAAAATTGCTCGAGGGGTCTTGGCAAAATATTCTGCGGTTGACATACTTCTGACCCTCCT
>NW_026267656.1:7528-7980 GCF_000697945.3 Frankliniella occidentalis
TGTCTGTTCTCTTTCTCTTCAACTTCTTTCTCTTTAGTTATGACTTGCTTCTTCAAATGATGGAGTTCTTGCACAAGCTTACAAGACTCATTAAAGACTGCATTGATTTGAGAACGCAACTTCGGCATCACAAGCTGACCGTGAAGTTTGCAGTGAATGAATGCTTGACTAGAGTAACGATGATCATGGACAGCTTGTGTTACCCTCCATGGCTTACACGTACACACAATTTTAGGCATTTCTCCAGGGACTGCGTCGCGAATCAACCTTCCATTCACTATTTGCCTTGAAGTAAAATGCAGCTACAACAGAAGGAAATGAAGCAGAAAATTTAGCATACAAACACCACATAACCTATAGAATAGTGAAGCATTCCAATCAGAGGGCAAATATCACGTACCTCACAGACCCGAGCGCCGTTAGACAACTTGCAGTTGGGCCGCCCGAGGTTC
>NW_026267656.1:8030-8407 GCF_000697945.3 Frankliniella occidentalis
ATTCCTCATTTCTTCCTCAACTTTGTTTAACTTTACAAAACCTATTATTTCACCGGTACTCTTTTTTGTTACAATATTGCTAGATGTTTTCATTTCATCAAACATTAAAACATAGTATTTCTGATAATCATGCTGCCTGCTATCAACCTTAGCTTGAGCAGCATCTAGCCCTGCCTTAGAGACACATTGTACGCGATCAGTAACATGACTGTAGTCATAGAGAATTCTAGTAGATGGGAGCTAAGCTCCATTAATGTCATTTGCTTTCTGATGCAACTCCACTGTTAAATTCTTTTTGGCCACCACTGGCACCTCGGCTGGATTGAGGTGGTATGCCACAACTTGTTTGAGCCGTTGATGGATCCCTCTAAACATAT
>NW_026267656.1:13650-15175 GCF_000697945.3 Frankliniella occidentalis
AACATACTTGTCACGTGAAGTCTTCTGGTGGCAGCGGCAGGAAGTCCCACGTTGTATGCAGACACAACTTTTCTGGCTCTATGATGGTGATCGATCAAAAATATAGAGAATTTCTCGTGAAGCGAAGTTATTAGGTACTTATAGGATTTAAGTACATACTAATTGATCTATAAGTTCACTTTTCTGATCAGATGCTGGCTTGAGTCATTATGCAATGCATGATCAAAAATGTAAACAATGGAATATCTATGGGGTCTAATCAAAAAGATCTAGGAGTAGATCTAGGAGAAAATAAATATATACTTGCCTTAAGGTTACTAATAATGCTTCCATTGTGCACCACCTGTTCATCTCCATCTCCAAGAGGTTCCACAACTGCATTATCCTGAAAGCACGTAAAAGTACTGTAATTACTGATTTCTTTTCAAATTACTGAACTGCTGCTTTGTATTATTATTACTTACATTTCTCTTCTCTGTCTCTACGAGCAGCTGATCATCATGACAATCAGTGATCACTTCTGCATCAATGGTAGCATCCTGAAAATTACTGATTTATTAATAAATTATTGATTCTGCGGAGAGCGCAAACAAATGTGCTTCAGTAGTTTGAGTTCTACTCACAGCACCTGAAACCTCCATAATGTCTACTTCTGAGGTGGACGAATGAGATGCTTCTTCCTTTCTTGGTCCCGTCATATCCTTATGCTGAAGATATGGAGCAGAAAGAAAGCAATGAGTGAGACCTACATTTGATTAACAGTAATCCTTGCCGAGCCACAAATGCACTTCTTTCACCTGCTTCTTTTTCTGCTTGAGTTCTTTTGACGTGCTGCCAGTGCTGGTACTATGGTGGTAGCTGCTAGGCCGGTGTCGCTTTTCAGCAGGTTCTGCCTGATCATCAGAGGAAGGCCGCTGTGATGACCTCTTCTGGAAGAAGGACCTCTTCTGGAAGAAGAGGACAAACATCCGATATTAATAAATAATTTGTGTTGCAGCTGGAACAAGATATAGACTCTATACGACACATAGGATCTCTAATTTACCTGCTTAGTGAGTGAGTGGGAGCGCTTTTCCACCTCTGTGTCCAGCTGCACTAGCTTCCGCATGTGGACTGCAGTTGCTGCTTAATGCATGGTAAATCTGAGTGGGAGATTGGGAAATTAATTACTATTTTATTGAACCTTCTTAAATGGTATGCGGGGATCACACTAACTCACTCTCTTCCATTGATCGCAGCGCTTCTGATTCTTTCAGCTGCGTCCTTGATTCTTTCAGCTGCTTCGTCACTAATGCAAGCTCACTGTTTGTTTCCCGTATTTTTCTCTTCAGCATCTTCTTGCTCACCTTGATGCGTGATATAATGAAGGAAAGATCAGAAACACTCCTCTTTGTATACGGCTCACCATCAGTTGTCGCATCACTGTCACTACTTTCTGAAAAAAACTGAGAAATACATGTTTATAATCAGGTGTACAGTTTTGCAAGAAATTTGTCAATATCCACTTGTTATATTGAACAGGGAA
>NW_026267656.1:16230-17451 GCF_000697945.3 Frankliniella occidentalis
ATAGAAAAATTTACAGATTGTCTTTGTTTTTGGTTTTAGTTTCAGCAGGGAAACGAAGGGAGCTGTTAGGTTGCTCTGTAATAACTGTCATGTGATACTTGTACAGGTCAAACCAACGCTCCACACCACAGGGTGGACTCCGTCTGCAAAGTTTAAAACAGAATTACAAAATGCACAAAAATGTTGGCATATTAATGCAATGGAGAAGTATAATTATATACAAGCAATGAGAAATCAATGAAATACTATTGGTCGAGTTAAAAAATTTAAATTGTGATGTTGCAGATCAGGGTTGTTAACGCTAATGAAAAATCGTTAGCGCGCTAAACGATAACGCTAACGAGACGTGTTAGCGTTAGCGCGCTAACTCGATAAAATTTTTAAACATTTAGCGCGCTAACGCTAATGAAAAACTGTTAGCGCCGTTAGCGCTAACGGACTTTTTTACCGAAAATGTGTTAAAACATAGAAAAGGCAGGTTGAACACTGTAAATTAAAGCTAAATTGCGTAAAAAAAGAACATTTTCAATGAGAATGTTTAATTTGTCAAATTATATAATACTTTACTTGTGACAATTTACAATTGTGACATTTATTAACTAATTTTAATAATACGTCAGAAACAGGACGCAGAACAGACTAGATAGACTAGACGAGCATAAAATATCAAAGAATCAAGTCAAGGTGCGCACCAATAGTCCCTGTTTAAGGCTAGAAGAGCCTCCATTTCGAGCGTGGAGTCGCCCAGAGCACTCCGCAGGTCGCGAAAGGACAAGCCTGCCCCGGAAAAATAAACGTTCAATACACCCACTCGATGGCAAAGGAGTGTTCAGTTTTAGGAAGAGTTTGGCTAAACGAGGAAACTCTGGCCTCCCATTTTTCTTTAGGCCGTAACATTTTTGCACGCTCCACGAGCGGTCCACCGTCGCTAGATATCTATCGAGCTCCTCTGCGGCGCTCTCATTGATCGCGTCGGGCTCGCGAGAGGGAAGACGTTGAGGGCGAAAACCAAAGAATTTGTCCTCAGCAGAGAGGAGGTCTTCATCTTTGTCAGAAGCATGTCCCTCGCCGTCGCCGTCGAGGCCCGCGTCGTCCTCCTCTTGCCACTCGTTCTCATTGATGTCGACCATCCTTTGGTTTGCTGCTGTTGTAGCGGTTGGGGCTGGGGCGGGTGCCTGCTGCTCCTCCTGAGGCAATGCAAATAATTTCAAGGTAAATTTT
>NW_026267656.1:19316-19695 GCF_000697945.3 Frankliniella occidentalis
GTGTCACCTACAACAAAGAACGGATTGAAAGTTCACAAATGTGGGAGGTAATCAAAGCTAACAGAGAATGTTAGGAATCATAAATGAGTCGTGAAATACCACGCTGGCAAGCTGCTGCTTCTCGGGCACCCGCACCGCCGCCGCCGGACATGGCGGTAATGCCGGGTGTTTCTGTGAATACGCAGCAGTGTTGCGCGATTGCATACCCAATATGGCCCACGGGGCCATGGCCCCTTACGGGTGTAAAGAGTAGACAAACACGCCGTACTGCCTTGCCTCGATGTCGAGGGGTCCACCACTTCAAACAATCGCTGTACACCTTCCAAAAGAATCACATTTCCAATCATTTTGAATCATTTACAATCACTTTCAATCATTA
>NW_026267656.1:24495-25762 GCF_000697945.3 Frankliniella occidentalis
GTCAGCAAGCGCACTAGCCGACTCGAGCCAGTAAGTCAGAGTCTCGGGATCGAATCCTAGCAAAAGCGTGAAAAAAGACCGCCGAGAGCCGGACCATCGGCGAACATTTTCGAGCAGCATAAGGAATGTTTGCTCTGGGTACGTCAGAACTCGCGAAATGACCCCTTTGCGATCTGTACCGAATTGAAAGCGAACAAGGAACAGCGAACGCTTTTTGTATGCTTTCTGAGACGCTTTCTGTATGCTCAAACGACTCATCCGCAACCCAAAAGCAAACAATTCATTTTAGATCGGGCACCATCTTGATCCATAGCTGATCCGAAATAGGTTCATATGTCCCTATTTCGGATCAAAATCACGTCCATACTCAAACTGCCACAACTCCGAAACGAGTGCAGTTACGGACACCAAGAACATTGTCTTTTGTTAAGGAAGATTTAACCTTTTGGTGCCTTCCTACGCGATATTTCTAAGACCTGTGTGCTTTGGTATAGGGCGGGAATATAAAAATCTGATCCGAAATAGGTTCAGTCGCTCTACTTGCGAGCCTCCAGGTGTACAGACAGAACGTTCCCAGGCGTTCCGCTCGCCACGTTGGAGATAGGCACTACCTAAACGCGGTAGAGGGCTCAAATTCAATATAAATATCAAAATAAGTATTTTTTTCTGTCCCTTATCTAGACCAGCTGACCGGTGACCTGCATTCTGCTTCTGGTACGAAGACCTAGTCGGAGGATAGTCCTCCAATTGGCGACCATGGTGGTAAGCTTAATTTCATGTAACTTAAGTATCCGTACGCCTCTCACGCGGCCGAGGGTGTGGCGCCAGGTGTCAGATATAAGATATTTGCTGGAAAAATCCCATGCGCATGTGGAACGCTAAATTTCCTATACTTGCGTGGGATTTTTCCTTTAATAAGAGGGTGTCTCGCTCCGGGAAAACCCGGAAAAACCCGAGAAAACCTGGGAAAAAACCCGAAAATTGAAAACCTACCGGGAATTTTTAAAGGAAGGGACGCCTGTGACATTATTTGCGTGGGGTCTCCTACTCGCCAACTCGTTGTACACTTGCCCGCTCCCAACTCGCGTACAACTCGCGATGACTCACGTCAAAATCGCGAAAACTCGCGCCAAAATCGCGCAAAATAATTCCCGAAATTAGAAAGTGCATTTAGAAATCCGAGCCAGTAGTGTGTAACAAATGCAGACCTTTGTTCAACACCCGGGTGGAAGGATCTTCACTTATTCTCTAGGATGTTTCTGTGTTT
>NW_026267656.1:26267-26787 GCF_000697945.3 Frankliniella occidentalis
AGTATTTTACTAGTTTTAAACGACAAAACGCTGTAGTATCAAATATTTGAAAAGTATAGTGTTCAAAATTTTGTTCAATTTTTTTTTCGAACTTTTTTCTTATTTACCCGTATCGCTTCTTAGGTCGTTGTTTTTCATATCAGTTATTACATTTTTACCTTGCGAATGTTGAAGTTGAAGCCTGGATGCTGACTGGAGTTGAACCTCGGACTTTGGAGTTGGGATCCCGACACACTGGCCACTGAGCCACTGCGACACCATAGCTCTGGTGCCACAGCAGCGCAGTGTCATGCCAAGGGTCTCAGTCCGCCGAGCTACTGGTCTAAATACAGTTACACTTCAGTTTCCCTGTCATTCAACTGTAGTAACTACTGGATTCCTTAGTTTTGCGCGTATTTTCCTCTTGTTTCCGTCCTCATGAATAACTAAACTTTGTAATGATAAATTAAGTGTGCAACTGGCGTGCACATGCAAGTGCTCAACACAAGGGTGTATCCTCTTAAGGGTTCGACTGGATATT
>NW_026267656.1:31207-32090 GCF_000697945.3 Frankliniella occidentalis
TCGTTCTTTGTATTGCAAAGAAATTGTTCGTATTGCAAAGCGATTGTTTGTAAGGCTAGACGGGTCTTACGAACAATCGGTTTGCATTACGAACAATTTGTTCGTAAGCTTACGAACAACTAGTTCGTAATACAACGCTTGAAAATCCTTCGTAAGCTACGAACGTTTAGGTTTGCATTACGAACCTATTGTTCGTAAGCAATTTACAGTGTAGAAAAAAAGTAAGACACCGACAGCGCAAAATTGCCCGTCCCGATGTCTCTGTTTAGAATGGTATTCCAGCGTATTAATTGTGTAATTTTGTAAACACTTTTACTCAGTAGTTAAACAACGGATAGATACTTGTTTTTTCAATGTCTTTTAACTAAACTCGCAATTGCAAATTGGAACTGTAGTTTGTAACAGCATAAAAAGTGCAGTCCGACTGCAGACTGTTTACAAAAGCCCAATACTGCAGTCGTTAATAAACTACAGAAATTATCCACTTTTTTCAACATTATAAATGGAGTTTGACATCTTCAGATTCAACATTACAGTTTAAACTGTAGTCTAAGTAAAGATCCTTCCACCCGGGCAAGCTCTAGGTCGTAGGTGAATGCGCCTAGTAATACAAACGAGCAACTTTTAGGCTTGATAAAGGTTCAATCTCCTTTTGCGTCTGATTCACCTAAAATTTTTACATAGTGTGACTTTTATAGCCTATCTGTTACACACTGCCCCACCCTCCCTTACTTCAGATCTTAAAACAAGAAGTTAAGATCTTTGAATTACGAAGTAATTTGTAAATCTGTAGAGAATTTTTCACCGTTATATGAGTTTTATGGAGGACGTCAGAATAAGGGATCATTTTGACGTAATTCTCACAAGTCAGAAGGGGCTGAAA
>NW_026267656.1:32140-32402 GCF_000697945.3 Frankliniella occidentalis
CCGGAGCTCGCTCTGGCGCCTGCACCCCTGCGTCCTTGATGGCCTCGACGGCCGACCTCGCAGCAATGGCCTCTGGGTCCGGGGCGTGGCCATGCTCCCCCTCCTTCAGGATGCGCAGGGGCTCCTCTGTGGTGGTGCACCGAGTGATGCACTCCGGCTTCCGGATGCACACCCAATACACAGAAGTCTTTTTCTTGGAGTGCCTGCAGTACAGGTGCCCCTTGTTCACCAGTAGATTTTTGCCCCTCTTAGATTTTATGTA
>NW_026267656.1:37162-37540 GCF_000697945.3 Frankliniella occidentalis
AGTATTAAGAATTCAAATTTATGTCGGAGAAAAGGCAAAGTTTGAAAAGCAAGGCTGGCCCTGGCAATTCAACATAGAGAACATTCTAAAAACACAAGTGTTTGAATGTCCATTCGTACACTTAAAGGGTAAACGTGTAAATTTTTCGTAGAAAATTCACACGTGTACCCCTTTAAGTGTGCGAATAAATATACACACACCTACAGGGAGCGACATTCACACACTTGCGTTACGGTTGGTCAAGCTAACTGGCGACCATGATGGTAAGCTAAATTTCATGTAACGTAAGTATCCGTCCGCCTCTCACAAATGCCCAATGTGTCTAACAATGTGTGGCATGGCCGAGGGTGTGGCGTCAGTCGTTAGAAATAATATATA
>NW_026267656.1:42823-43293 GCF_000697945.3 Frankliniella occidentalis
TTATGATACAAAACGACCCTGAAAATCCCAGGTCGCTAGCTCAATTTGCTCTCGAATTATCGTGCGTACAGACAAACAGACGCGAAACTTTTTGATCATCAGTTGAGTTATAGGCTTCGCTAATCGCTCAGCCAATCAAAAAATTGTGTATACACTCCTATTCACTCGTATCGGGTGTCAGCGCCGCAGGCCTAGCTGTATGTGCGCCAGGCGCGTTGCAGCGTAACAGTGTTTCGTGCTATATCGCGAAGCCTGTTACGCGAGACGTGGTCTGGCGTACATATAGCTAGTTAATGTCATTTTGGATTTTTGATGGGTCTTTACGCTTGTTGGCTGAGCGATTAGCGAAGCCCATTACTCCACTGACCCGAAAAGTTTCATTCTGTTTGTGTGTTTGTGTCTGTCCGCACGATAACTAGAGAATACATTGAGATAGCGATCTGGGAATTTTAGGGTCGTTTTGTATCAGA
>NW_026267656.1:43343-43736 GCF_000697945.3 Frankliniella occidentalis
AATCGTTAAAAAGGCTTTGTGTCACAGAATTGTAAAGGGAGTAATACTTAAACCACATTTTACGGGTCGAACCGCACTCTATTTCGGGCTTAAGGGTCCCAAGATTATCGAGTATCACTGAAACGTTGATTTTTACATGACACATTGACAAAATTCGACCTCTTAATGAAAACCGTTACCGAACAGCAGAAGTTTCATGTCCATAATTTCAGAGTGAGACCCCCAGAAATGGTTCGAGTATGTCAAATTTTGAGCCCGGAAGGCCCTGTTCCCCTATACCCACTCCTTAACTCGTCTCGGGTGTCAGCGCCGCAGGCCTAGCTATATGTGCGCCAGGCGCGTCGCAGTGTAACAGTGTTTCGTGAGATATCGCGAAGCCTGTTACGCGAGACG
>NW_026267656.1:43786-44133 GCF_000697945.3 Frankliniella occidentalis
AGTTTCGAGCAATATTTTTTTTAATATAGAAGTTTGCGCCGCGTCATAGCGCCCTCACACTTGTACAATCTGCTTTTGGACGCCATGTAGGCATTTCATGCCTGCTCGCTGCATTGTTCTTGTTCTTCATGTGTGTCTCTTTGCGTGATATTTTTTTGAATTAGCCTATTATTACGTTTATAATTGAACACAATTTTTGGCATGAGCGCTGGGCCGCGTGCTCGGCGACTACTCCGAGAGCAAGGCGTCCATTGTCGCTCTGGTACCTGGGCGTGGGTGTGGAGCTGCTCAACAGGTGGTGTTGAACCATGACTAGAGAGACTCATAGGGAGAGAGGCGTCAACTCG
>NW_026267656.1:46626-46994 GCF_000697945.3 Frankliniella occidentalis
AACTAGTCAGGGCTAGTAATTCTAAAATTTGCTATGATCATGATTCAAAGTCCAAAAGTAATAGAAGCATTGGCATTTCTAGCTTGTACTGGATATATATCAGTTGATCATCCTGGTGACCTAGAAAACAAACGTAAACATTGTCTGAAAGGTGATGCAATGAATCCTTTGGCCAACTTGTGAAAGAGATTTTATGTATGAAGTATTCCATGTATGTAACTTCTTCGTCACCTTGTTTCAGCATCTTTTTAGAACTGCTTGCAGTGCATACTTGTACCGTCAAAGTGTCATATTCCGGACAAATTTGACCGTTTTTCCTCAATATTTCTAAAACCGGTAGGGGTATGAAAAATTCCAGCGGATTCTAG
>NW_026267656.1:47044-47345 GCF_000697945.3 Frankliniella occidentalis
GGCCGCACTGCGGCCCGAGACTCGCCCGAGTGGCCCGTGGGCCGCGTGTCTGAGACCCCTGCCCTATACCGTCCCATTTGCTCGTCTCGGGTGTCAGCGCCGCACGCCTAGCTGTATGTGCGCCAGGCGCGTCGCAGCGTAACAGTGTTTCGTGAGATATCGCGTAGCCTGTTACGCGAGACGTGGTCTAGCGTACATAAAGCTAATGTTATTTGTTCATTCTACTTACTGTACCCATGGTGTTATATTTTTTGTATCTCATCTAATCATGTAGGATTGTTCATATTTTCTTTGCTCTTAC
>NW_026267656.1:49369-49755 GCF_000697945.3 Frankliniella occidentalis
GTCACTCTACCATTAATGACATATTTGTGTTGGATACAATCCAGTTCTTTTACATTTACTTCTTTCTGTGCTTGCTTCATTTTGATGTTCAATCGTCATTCCTTTTGGTGTGACAACATTTTCAGAGTTCAAAGTATTTGGTATACTGTGAATTAGTCTTGAACCAAACAAAAGTCAGAATACGTTGTCTCCCCAATACAGCAGGTGCTATCGCAAGTGAATGACTTTGAAATTTAAAGCCGGTGTGTTGCACGGGCAGATGTTCCCCGACCATGTGTCGCAAAATTCCGTCCCGCCGCGTGGGGATACTAGATAAAGGAGGAGGAGATCCACAGCCCTGTGGGCCAGCATAGGCGACCCGTGTCCCCGCACTTTGCGGTCGCGCT
>NW_026267657.1:0-423 GCF_000697945.3 Frankliniella occidentalis
AAAGACAGAACTAAATTTTGTGCGTCGTTCTCTGAACCCACGGCGGAACCATATACTTCTTTGATCCTTAAATTTGGAGGTTGGACGTTCTCTGGAATCTCCATATCATTAACAGTTGTGTTAAGCGAGTATTTCTGATTTCTCATATTGATAAAGAGGTTAGGAACCACTGAAAAATTCGCAAACTTTAGCATCACAAGCCTGCTCTCTAGTCGTGTTACTGAAAGTTCAGTTTCACCAAGATGAACTAACCCCTTTCCTTAAATGTGTTTTGCAGTTTCATCAGACTTATCAACTTATGGATCTGGAGCCATCATACATTTACAGTTCAATAAGTGGATTGGATTGGACAATTTCATCAATGAGGAGTTTTGTTCAAGGAAGAAGTTGCAGGGTGAATCTTAGAATGAGCATACTTGGACT
>NW_026267657.1:473-885 GCF_000697945.3 Frankliniella occidentalis
TTCATTTAAATTTTTCATACAACAGTGCGTGTAGCCTCTAGGCAGGGCCCCGTTCGGCCTTCTGTCGCCTATTACAATCAAACGACGATTGCGTTCTTTTCTGTTGTCAGTATTATGCTTCGTTCCATCTATTTGAATCCAAGATCCATAAATAAACAACGAATCAAAAAGACATGTGAAGTGTAATTGCGTCAGAAGTAAGTATCGTGCTTTGAGTTGAATGGCAATTTAATCATTGTTGTTGTTGATGTGATAGTGGTACAGAGCAACATGGAAAGCCGGTTGATTTCGTTATTCGTTATCATGCCTCTTTGTTTATTGTTGTGTTCACTACAATGTTATACGTTTTTGTGTGGTCAAACAGGTGATATCTGATGCACTCATTGAAAATTGCTTGATGTTTACACTTCAT
>NW_026267657.1:1600-1967 GCF_000697945.3 Frankliniella occidentalis
CCTGGAAAATAATGTGACGTCATTGAGATGGACATATGTTGAGTAGAAGTAGAAACGTGATGCTCAAAGTTATACACCAGACTAACCAGACCTAGTTGAAGGTTTTAAAGAAAAAGTGAGTATGTTTAAAGTCAGACTGCATTTAATCATCAGTAGGGTCTAACAATCAATAAAGAGACAATTTGAATTATTTTGAACTGTGTTTCATGTTTTGTTTGTTGCCTTAGTTGCCCACAAACTATCGTGTCTTTATGAGATATGTAGTTTCGTGTAAAGTAGAATTGAAAATTTGTGTGAACGCTTCTGGCTAGCAATAATTCTGAAAAATGGTCTTCAGAACCTCTTCATTTGTATTACTGTTTGATTA
>NW_026267657.1:5375-5671 GCF_000697945.3 Frankliniella occidentalis
TTTGCAGTTAATGGAAAGCGCCATGGGCCGTCATTGACTATCTGAATAAGTGGCACATCATCTTCATTCCTGAGAAAAATGAGAACGATGTTAGTTTCCTCAACAATTTCGGATATCTAGAAGACTAGCTGATAACATCTACAGCGACTTGCAATCTTCTACAAAAATCCAGGTGAGCAATTACTTACTCGGGGGCCACGTCCTGGCTGCTGGAAGCCACTGTCTCCTTTAGTAGAGGAAACAATATTGAGTTAATATGCAGTTTACACATTAAACTCTTCTGTACAATTTTATGT
>NW_026267657.1:10562-11369 GCF_000697945.3 Frankliniella occidentalis
ATCTGCATCCGGTTAAGATGTGCATAAAAACGCGACTTTCTATGGACAATAAAAGTCCTGACAGATTTAGTGTGTACTGGTGTAGTTATCAAGCAGTACTCACTCTGATGTAGTGCCACACGCATCCGAGCACCTTGATGCCTGGGTAGGCGTCCCGCCACCCATCCCTCTCGGTCTGCTCCCAGTCTGTGATAACTGCCTCACAGACCAGGCCCATTTCACGGAACTTGTTGAAAACTGCGGCGTAGCTTCTTCTGGTTTTCGCCTTCATGATGGCCATGCCGATAGTGTAAGTCTAGAACACCAAAAGCAGAAGTTACGATCGAGTACACAGGAAACAGGCGAAAAATCAGACTACACTCTAAATGTAAAGGGACAATTTTGTCCGTAGATTTGGAACCGATTTGTGCACATCCAGAAAGGATGCAATTTTGTTCCTAAAACTAGACAAATTGTGTGAGACTTTACACAATTTTGTCCATTTAAGGAACAAATTTGCATCCTTTCTAGATGTGCACGAATCGGTTCCAAATCTGTGGACAAAATTGTCCCTTTACATTTAGAGTGTAGGTCAAGTCAAGTGTTCCTTACCGAGCCAAAGGCGAAGAAAGCCAGAATCATGACCTGGAGGGAACCGAGAAGGCGGGGGGTGACCCGGAATGTGGGGTCGGAGGCGACGGTGTCATGTTCGTGCACGCAGTTGATCATTCTAGGAGACGTGAAGATCATGCTCTCCTCACCGTCGTCTCCGACTATTCCCTGATAGAAGTCGTCGTCCCCGTGTAAAGTTCGACCTGTAAGCACACA
>NW_026267657.1:12371-13563 GCF_000697945.3 Frankliniella occidentalis
TACTGTAAAAATTCGAGTGTAAACCCCCTCGATGCGAACGATTTTGAATGTCTCGGCATGAAACAGATGGTGATAGTACTTACTTTCCAACGAACTTCCGAAACATGTCCACGACTGAGCCGTTCTGCCGCTCCATGATTTCTTCTATCAATTCACGCCTCTTGTTGAGGTAGTCCCCATACAGGGGATTGCTTCCATGATTGTGGTCTTCCGACATTATGTCATGGTATAACCTGTATTGGTTATCGTCCGCCCTCGCACGCGCCATACACCCGTTGTGGTGATATTCCACACATTTGAACGTGCGTTCCCCCG
The DNA here is from genome assembly GCF_000697945.3 of Frankliniella occidentalis. Classification (NCBI taxonomy): domain Eukaryota; kingdom Metazoa; phylum Arthropoda; class Insecta; order Thysanoptera; family Thripidae; genus Frankliniella; species Frankliniella occidentalis. The sequence goes on from NW_026267657.1 coordinate 12,687, forward strand.
TAGAAACGCGTTGCTTCTCGTCATGGAACCAGTAACCCTCGCACTCATAAATTCTGCTCCCTTCCCTCTGCCCCCAGTAGATTCTACTTTCTTCCGCCGGTTCTTCGTCAAAGTCGTCGCCGAGGAGGCCGAGCCCGAGCAGGTCCATGGCGCAGCAGCCGCAGCAGCGTGGGGAGGAATGAGACCGAGAATTGTTCGCGAGATCCCACCTGTACTCAGGTGAGTGTCGATCTCGATTTGTTCTCTCGATCATGAGAAATCGATTCGAGGAGCGGAAGTAGTCGACGCCATCTTGTGCATGTAGTCAGTGTTTATGTCCGAGCAAAGATGCGTGTGAAGGTGTGTCTAAATTGTTTTTGTAATTTTGAATGTAATTGTTGTGTTGTGAAGTACCAGTGATCGGGAACACTGCGCGCCGAAATGTAACTCAAAGTTAATTGTAACTCATTTTGTGGATGCTTCATGTTTGGCAGTGCTTTGTGTCATACATAAGGTTATATGGCCTCTATAAAGTGTTGCATAGGCTCAACTAAAGTTCGTCAGTTAACCAACTTTGTCTTGATGAACGTTGCTCTAAATTGACCCGTCCCATTCGGCATGTAAGGCATGTTGTTACGTTAGATAGTTGTTTAACCAAAACTTCTTGTTTCAGGCTTACAAAGAGTCTCCCTCGCTTTGTGGATGTGTGGTGAGAATACGAGACGGCTCGGCACGCATCGCATCAGTTCCATTTTGACAGCCCGGGGCGAAGGTAAGTAACTTTATTTAAATTTGGTTTTTAAATGACAGTAAATTTAAACGTACAACTATTCATTAAATGGCGAGAGACAATTTTTGTACTTAGACCAGATGTGTCTTTGTGCACATCTAAATCAAG
>NW_026267657.1:18838-19543 GCF_000697945.3 Frankliniella occidentalis
GTATATAGAACCTGAATTTCTATTGACCACATCTTAAATGTCTAGTTGAAGATTTTCTTAAGTGCATTTTCTCACAATCGAATTTAATCTGCCTACGTTCGGGCCCAAGTCGAATCTTTTGGCTCACCTAAAGAAGTCTCATGCATTAGTACAGTTTGCTATCAACATATTATAACAGATGAAGCCATTTCCCCTCGTGACTCCCAAAGATGCCCAATGAATACTAGGTATGTTTCGCCTGCATTCTAAATCAAAACGGCAATTGTTCTGTCCCGAGAAAGATGCAGTTTTGTGCACACCTTAGGTAGTTTTTAATTCTTTATCTTGCAAGTTACAAATTTGCATTCTATGATTGGACAACTTACATTTTTGTCCATGCTAGGGATGGAAATTTTGCCATTTTAAACATGCGCCTTTGCATTTGGGCAAGATGTGCACAAAAATGCATGTTTCAATCAACAAATTTGTCCTTTGAATGGACCCTTACGATTACCAGTGATTACCAAGTCTGTGTACCACAGGTGGGAACCCCTCGCAAGGCTCAAAGGCACCCAACGCATGTGGCGCGGTGGAGGTTTACTGTAGGCCTAAGAGATCATCGGTACGAAAAATTTTAGTCCTATAGTGTGTTTTCGGTCCGACAAGAGTGGGCACTCCCTGTGGACCAGTATGCTTTGGATCCGCCGTCGAGGGGGAAGTCATTTG
>NW_026267657.1:19593-19915 GCF_000697945.3 Frankliniella occidentalis
AAACTTTTTAACGTGTGGGCCTTGCTAGGCGAGTCAGGCGAGTCGGGCGAGCCGCCCTCGGAGCCGTTGAAGCCGGCAGTCAGTCCGCGCTCTATTTGTCTACACTGATAAACTAAGTGTTCAACTGCTAAACACTTGTAAGTGTGCAACTGCAAGTTAAATACTTGCAAGTGTGCAACTCCGTAGTCGTGCACTTGCAAGTGTTAAACTGGGTAGGTGTGCACTTCCAAGTGTGCAACTCCTCGGTTGAACACTTCCTTAGATTGGACGCTTACTGTGTAGGAAGTGCTCAACCGAGGAGTTGCACACTTGCAAGTATTCA
>NW_026267657.1:22969-23461 GCF_000697945.3 Frankliniella occidentalis
CTTTTTTACGTAAAATCACGATAACTTTTTACAGTGTTAACAGTTTTCATCTCCAAGATCGGTTTCACAGATATGTCCTCACAGGCCATTTACAAATACGTCATCAAGTGACAAATGCATTGTCACTTCATTAGTAATTCGTCCACTGGTAAAAGAAGTGTCTAATTTTGCACGTCAATTGGCGTTTTAGTCGGTTTTAGTTCAAGTGTGCATTTTCTAGACACTTTGTGGTGTCTAACTATGTTAAACATCAATTTGTGTTTAAACTTTCGACGCTTCCGAAACGTATCGCAGCTACACACCGTATGGTTCCTATTGACAGCATAGAACTGTGTGTGGCCAAGTGTGCAGAAATTACACTCTAAATGTAAAGGAACTTTTTTCTGTACCTTAAACAAGCAACAAAATGTTTGTCCATAGCCGCAGACAAGAGATCTATGGACAAAAACGTGTCATTTTAAAGACAAATTGTGTCATTGGAAGGGACAAAAT
>NW_026267657.1:26388-26738 GCF_000697945.3 Frankliniella occidentalis
GTCTCTCGTATTCGCCACATTTTTCTGAATTTTTACATATGTTATCCTTAACCGTGCTATTTTTAACACTAGAGAAAAGACTTGTCTCGCAAAAAGGAGGTTGCGGGACCACGTGCCACCGACACCGCGCCGTTTTGCCCACCTTCCCCCTATCTCCTCCCGAGGGGAAAATCACTTGTGTTCGTGGCGTACGGGCTATTTCGTGGTATTTCTCCTGCCATTTCGGTTACTTCTCGCCTATTTCTTGTTATTTCAGGGTATTTCGCGACTATTTTACCGACTATTTCGCGTCTATTTCGGGTCTATTTCGCCTATATTTCGCCTTTATTTCGGACTATTTCGGGGGAAGG
>NW_026267657.1:31733-32727 GCF_000697945.3 Frankliniella occidentalis
TCATCTGCTTTTCAGATCGATTCTTGATTGGGATTTTTTTGGTCGTTAATATGTCAACTTTAAAGGAAAAAACCACAACTCCACGGCAAGTTTAGGAGGAACGCAATCGTCGTTGATTTTTCGTAGTTTTTAAATGCAATATGTCATACTTTTGTAAAATTGATGTTCCAAAAACGACAAATCTACTTCAATTTAACTGGGTTTCGGTCTAACGCGGGCGCTACCCCAACCTTATTGCCCCGCACCGTTGTTTAGCAGCACAAACGAACTGTCTCTAATCGCCCATCTCTTTTTACAGGTCTTGTACACAAGATGGCATCAGAGATGGCGCAGTTGTGCCCTCGATTTGCTTCGCCATAGAAGCTTTAGGGAAGAGAATGAAACGGCCAATCGTTTTGTGGTGTAGTGTTTTTTTTATGATATAGAGAATAGTGAAAGTGATCAGTGCATCTTGTCAACTTTCTCCGTCGTTGACGATGTCTTCGCGCAAGTACATCATGGAAAGTGGGCTGCGTAGCCCACCTTCCCCCTGTGAAGGTGAAGCAACTCGGTTCCGGTGTTCCCGGGCCCGTTTGTCGAGAATAGAAGCGCCGCAGCGCTCTGTCGAGGATACGGATAAAGGTAGGAGATTTCCTTGCATCTTGGTTAACCGTTCTTTCAGCACAGTAAACATGTTGACTGCGGGGTGCTTGGCTAAAAGCGGGTGCTTTGTTTCCAAGCAAAGATTCCGCGCTCCAATCAAAAGTGGTAATTTTCAAGCCGATTGGGGGCTTTGCTGGGAAACCGGCCGAGTTGCTTGAAAAACGGGAGCGCGCCTACTTGGAAAATAGTGCGCTCCGCTTGGAAATCAAGCAGTTTGCTTGGAAACCGAGAATCTGCTTGAAAATTACCACCTGTGCTTGAAACGCGGAATCTTTGCTTGGAAACCAACCACCCGCTTTTAGCGTGTGCGGCTGATGTAGTACCCGCATAGACACTAAAATCCTAGGGAGAT
>NW_026267657.1:37402-37715 GCF_000697945.3 Frankliniella occidentalis
AGAAGAGTGGGCTTATTTTATGGTGGCACATCATAAATAAAATGTGTACACTCCCATTCCAAAAACAAACAAACATTTATTTCGTTGTTTGGACACGTTTGGAGTCATTCAGAGTTTGCTTGGAAGTGTACTTAACTTCTTCTAGTCTTATATATTTTTTCATAGGTGTGTTATTGGATCCATAAGCTAACATAAATAAGTTAGAAGGGATTTGGCATAGCTTGCATGTATTCTACAAACTGGGGCACACACAGCCAAAGATGTTCAGCGTATGAAACGAATGCTCCGTTTGTTGAGTTTTGATTACGAAGTA
>NW_026267657.1:42492-42993 GCF_000697945.3 Frankliniella occidentalis
GGAAGTCAGGGAAAAGTCAGGGAAATTGAATGTTGGTCAGGGAAAATGACTGAATCTTGCCCCATATTGTTGTTTTCAAACTTCCGGTGGCATTTTCAATTTTTTGGGAGGCAAAAAGTTCCACCTAAAATACATTTTAAAGTCAGGGAATATGCGTAAAAAGTCAGGGAAAGGTCAGGGAAAAGTCAGGGAATTTGAAAACTCCGATTTCGTGGCCACCCTGTAAGCGAAATTTTGAGAAATGACGAATCTAAAGTACAAGGGGAGACGTTCGGCCGTTCGCCGCGGAGGCACTTTTCAGCCGCTTTCGGCCGGTCAAGATTCTACATAATTCATATTAACATACCACCAAATCACGTATACGTTACATGTGGCTATTTCGACATCACTGGTAAAACAAAGGTAGGATATCCTACCTTTAAAAGGCACTAAAGCTCCCAAGGCATTAGGCATTACAGTTTATGTTTCTTCGAAATATTTCGTTCCTATGAAATAAAATTG
>NW_026267657.1:47860-48209 GCF_000697945.3 Frankliniella occidentalis
GAACCACTAAGGGCATGGTAGCCCATAGACCACATCCGGTCCAAAAGTCGAAGCGATAGATCCAAAAATACAGCCAGGAGGATCCACACTGATCGTTAACCATCAAATATTCACTCATCCCGGAGTCCTGAATTCCCCGCGTGCGCTCAACGATTGTGCCGTAGTCCGCACGCATCGTGTATGTTCTTTTCGTTCCACTATGCGCACGCTTAAAAGAAAATTCCCCGTGCGCATAGCTATTTAGGGGTAGATAACACGCAGCGTGCAATCTCTCTGTCAACTCAAATGTGTACATAGTACACATTAAAGAAAGTGTACATGGCATGTATGCTTTAATTAATGTGTACAT
>NW_026267657.1:48720-49496 GCF_000697945.3 Frankliniella occidentalis
TTTGTAGATTTCAAAGACGGGTGGATAATTTCCAGATCGACCCTCGAAATCCCAGAATCTGCCTTGAAACCATTTGCTTCCAAGGAAAAGCCTTGGAACTTTTGGGTCTGATATGCACAGGGGCTGCTTTGAAAAATTTGTGCAGCAAATTCTCGGGGGACGTCTCCTGTACTGACGGCCCACTTCGTTTTTCTCAATTTCTACCACCCTCGGCTGAACTACCCCCTCGAACGTTCAACCTGTTTTTGATAATTGGTCGTTTTGAACAACTGAAGGCGATTTATTGCGGAATTTAGGCTTTTATGCAACTTTCGCCTAGTAAACGGTGCTAAAAACTTTGATTGGCCAGCGAAATTTTAACGCTTCTATACGCAAGGGGTTGCGTAGCCCTGAAGGGTGGCGTGACGGTTGCGTACTCCGTGAACCTCAAGATTAATGTTGATGAAAACTTGCTGCCAAAGCTTAGCTTTCGAGTTTCAAAAACTTAGAAGATATGCTCAATCGAAAAAGTGCGCAGATAATTTTGATCGGCAGTGTATCAGTGTACATGGCATGTACTACAGTGATATATCAGCTATCATCAACGATATCGTTTAGGTTTTTGGCTAATATTTCCTTTAAGACGGATGACATTGGAAAGCGGATAGCGAGGGGAAAATCCCTCGGGTTCGTAGCTTAAGGGTTATTGCGTTGTATTTCTCCTGCCATTTCGGTCATTTTTCGCCTATTTCGAATTATTTTGGGGTATTTCCGAGGGGTCTACAACTCGTATAATA
>NW_026267657.1:54872-56093 GCF_000697945.3 Frankliniella occidentalis
GCATCCATGTGTGCAGTTTAACATCCTCGAGCGCGAATGACTTTTGTGCAAATTTGATGGATTATTGACGAGTCCAACAATCTTCTCGTCAAAATTTGCAGGATAGGTAACGAATTAGAAACCAGTTAGACAAGTCCGTGTGCGTGCTCGTCAGCCACTGGCCCGGGCGCGGTGCAAAACACTGCCTTCTTAGCGGCCCCGGCAGCCTGAATGAGTGTTGCCAGCGGCTTGGCACTCGGTACCCGAAAAGATGAAGGTTATGCCCTTCCGTGACCGTGGGGCGACCGTCGGATTCCACCCCGCTTTGTCGCTAGAGGGGCGTAAACTGACGGGGTAGTTTTGAGCAAATTCACACATTTTTGGCTGCTGCGCGAAAACGAAGTCCTACCGCGTTCCAATTGTGATCACAGGTGCATTTCATGACCCCAAGCTGCTGTTAAGCAGATTTGCCACACCTGAGGGGCGTGTCACAGGGGTGGTCCCCCTACCCTAAGGGTAGTTTTTGAAAATCATCGCGTTTTCCACATGGGGACTTTCTCATTGCGCCCTACACATTATCAACTGAAGCTTCCAGACTTTTCCAGGCCTCTGAAAAATGTGGAAATTTCAGTTAAGGGTTGGACAGTTAAGGGTAGTACAGCCCTCCAGGGGGTGCGAGAGTTAAACGGGCACTTTGCTGTCGTTGCCCACATCAAACCACAAGATTTCCCATGGCGTTCGAGATTAAAAAAAAAAACACCTCTGTGAGGGGGTGGGGGTAACTGGGAGTAGGAGGTGGTTTGTCGGAGGGGGTAGAACGGGCCACAGGACACCCGTACACCAAATTTCAGGCACTTCCGGCACCCCTTCTACCCTAACCTTTCACGTTGTTTTTCTTTTTTTTCGACTTTTCCACCCCCGTGATCATTAGGGGATGCGTACGGCGTAAGAGGTGTCGCATGACCCACATAGATGCATGCATAGATGCATGTCTATCTCAAATCTCGAGTTCCTAGGTGGTAGGGGAGATAATTTAATCCAGGCGTAAAAAAGTGGACCGCACCCAGAGGGCCGTTTAGTCCGGAGAATCAAATTCAAAACCGACGAAATTTTAGCTCCTGGGACCAAAATTTATCTTTTCGCGTGCCGCTTGACTAGTTAGCGATTTCGAACTCGTGGCTGGTTGCCTACCCGGACCTCCCGTAAGGCGCAATGGCAATTTTGATGGCTTATAAAATCTTC
>NW_026267657.1:56538-58895 GCF_000697945.3 Frankliniella occidentalis
TGCGGGGGGAAGGGGCGGAAGGGGAGAGCAGCAAACGGGAGCGGCCAAATGAAAACAAACAGCCAAACAGCTGTGTTTTTAATAGTATTTGGCGCAGATCTTGAGGCGTAGATATCCGGTCTCCTGGTCCGTTTGCGAACTGTCAACCAGTGATTTCGTGTAAAAGTAGCTCCATTCTGTAATGTATGTCCTTTCATCTTATGAGAAACTTTTTCGAAGATGAGTCCCTGTAAACACATGTAACCCGATAGGTTAGAGGGGCATCTCGTATCTACTTCACTGCTCATGTTGAAGTGCCATGTTTTGCGCTCTTCGCTAAATAAGAGAGTGCTATAATTCATGTTTTTTTCTGTTTTTTTTTTTCTGTTTCAGTTGGACCTAGGTATGGGAAGAAACGTTTCCCAAAAGCTGAACCAACCCTCACTGCAACTTTGCACTAATTCTCGGTTGACCTGCACATGCAGAAGGGCACAGATCTTCTTGGAGTATCCCTGCTGACTCCCACATCCTCTACAAGCACGCTACTCAGGTATGTGACTTTGCTTGTCATGGCATTTGTGATTTATACTCATCGTTTTCATCACCGGAACTGCCTGTTTGGTTAGGTTATTATTGAGATCTTACTATGCTAATGCTATCTTACATTAGACACAAATCAAACGGACAGACAGACCCTGGTATTGTTGTGTTATCATTTATCTAACTAACCCTTTGTATATGTTTGTGGTAGGTCTACCCACAAAGGAACAGTGTGTTCGAGGAAGTGAGTTTCAACCAGTCATAGAAACACAATTGTGTTTTTCTACCAAACTGACCACACGAACTTCAAGCTACTCTGGTTTGCAGGTAATCATGAGGCATTTATTGCTTATCTCAACATTAGCATCCTACTATACATTAACCCTGCTTGATTCGTTAGGTTATTGTGTCCTCTGTTCCGTGTGTTCTTCAAACTGTCACTTTGCAGTGACACATTTAAATTTGTAGCACATTTGGTCTCTGCAAATGTTGAAAGTCATGTTGGGCTTGAATGCTAGATTTTGTGGCATATAGACTTCATGTTTACCTTTTTTTGCGGTGAACTATTGGTGTACACTAAATTTATTTAGTGATTAATTTATTTTGTTAGTTGCCTTGAATCCAACATGCATTATGTTCTCCGCTCTGTTCTACTCAGCATGGACTGAGTTTGTGAGGAAGGGCATTACGACACGAATGCTTTTTGCTATCGGTCTGGACTTTCCAAATACACAAAACAGTTGACTAAAACTGAGTTCAGTTTGTTCTGTGATGTGGGACAATGACACAAACGTCTTGCTATTGGTCTGTACCACTGAGCAGAACAAAACAGTGGACACAGATGTGTGTTCTATTCTTGCTTGTAATACAGAAGTGCATAGTCAGTCTATAATCCAATGCATGTGTAAAACTATACTCATGCCACATACACCATTGTTGAGTTGATCTACTAATATATCTTCTCTTGTGTTGTTTTGGTTTCCTTTTTTTTCTTCTATTTTTTGTTCAAGGATGGCAACATTTATGGCTCATTATTATGACAGCATTCCTCTGGAGTCCCTCGAGCCTGTAGTACTGATTTGTGTTATGAAGTTGGACATGATTGCAGACAAATGAAAAGGGCTACAATTATTACTGTTGACACTTGTACCATGTGAGTCAGAGAAAGGTTTGTGTTTTTAAACTCTTGAGAGCACAGCTAATATTTTTGGTTTCTTTTCATGCTGCAAACTCAGTGCATTGCAAAATGGTTTCGGTCTGGCATCTGATTTGGCATGCCACTGAAGCTGTGAAGAATCGTAGGCCACAAAGGAATGTGGATCGCAGAATGCAAACCTATGAATCCAGTGCAGATAGTGCATTGTTCCTGTCAACTCCAAGAGCATTGAGAATGTCACTCTGATATTTACAAGTAAGTCTTTTCAGTTGATGCCTTACACTGTAAAACGAAAGGAGACACATGTCTCATGCAGTTGGCTTTTCTGCTTGAAATACGTTACCTTTTTTGTCCAGTTTCAAGTGTTGCCTGGGAACGGTAGCATGTGTTTACTTCTCTTGAATGGACTAATGTATGTTTCACCAATGTAGGAAATGAATGTAACATTTCAAGCAGGTGACGATTGAACTTAGTAGCCAACATGGGTAACATGTGTTGGACAAAACAGTTCAATGGTTAAAATGCAGCTAAGTCAAAAGAGAATTACATGAAATTCATGTTAGTTCTCTCAATGTAGTTTTCCTAAATTTAGTTGGCGACATATTTTCGGCATTAAAATAGAGAAGCTGCTACATACATTGACAGATTTGTTTGCATAATAATTTTGTAGTGTATAGAAGAA
>NW_026267657.1:59100-66024 GCF_000697945.3 Frankliniella occidentalis
CTAGCCCGGTTCTCCAACAGCAATACGCGGACGCGCTTCACGTCATCATCACCGAGCTGGCCGCCCACCCATACCGCCTGCTCACCTGGCGCCAGCTGGCCGCCAACGCAGTGCTCCTCCAGAGCCTTCCCTTAGACGCCGCGCAGGCGCCAGACCTCCAACCAAGTCTCAGCGGCCCTCACTGCACATCTCAGGGCGGGTCGTGGCTCGCACGCGGCGGACCGCCTCCGCCTCGGCCTCCGCCTCGGCCTCCGCCTCGCCAGGGCGGCACACCACCGGGCGGCCCTCGAGCAGCACCCCCAGGATAAGCCAAGCCGGCGCTCCTCTTCCGGGTGGTGGACGGGACCTGCCCCCCGGCGCGTCTCCACGCTGTCTTCAGGCATCTTATGGTGGCTCGCCGCGCCCCTCCTGGGGCCCGGCCCGGCGGCCTCCAGATCAGAGACTGGCAAGAGGCGGTTAAGGCCCTCGCGGAGGGCGACCCGATCCCGATCCCACTCCTGCCGGAGCAGCCGGACCTCAGGTTCCCGGCGCCCGCTGCCGCCCAGCTCCAGACCTTCGCCCGCAAGCTCAACAGCAGCACGGCGCCCGGCCCGGACGCCTTCCCGGCCGAGCTCTTCCACTACGTCCCTGTCTCCTTCTTTGAGCACCTCTCTACTCTCGTCCAGGGCCCCTGGCGTGACGGCATCTTCCACCGCTCTTGGCTTACCTCTGTCACACAGCCCATCCCACAGATCCCTCGCCTGGCCACCGTATACGACTTCCGCTCCATCACGTTGTCGAACGCGGTCTACAAGCTCATGGCCAAGTACCTGCATGGCCTCTCTCGCCCCGACGGACTTTACGTCCTTCCGCTGGGGGGGGGCGGAGCAGGACGGGAGAGGTCCGCATCGTACGGGGAGTGAAGCAGGGATGCACCCTCGCACCCCTCCTCTTCGCCCTGGCTCTACTTTGGGTCGTCACCACAGCTGTTGCCAACCTACCCCGCTTTTCTCTCCACCTCTGGACACTCCTGACTTCACCCTTCCCCTTCTCGCTTAGGCGCATGATCTTTCTGCTCGCCTCCACCGACCTGCAAGACCTTGAGGACTTTCTCTCAGCCTTCGAGGCGGCGGCCGCCTGCGTCGGCCTCGACGTCAACTTCCGCAAGTGTCAGTACTTGCACCGGGTCCCCGGCGCCTCGGATCCTGTCGTTCTCCCCCGCCCCCGCCCCTGGCGCGGCGGGAAGTTCAGCAAGTGGATCGCCTGCTGTACCTTGGGGCTCTCATCACGTCGCGGCTAGACTGGCGAGGGGTGACAATACCACCACCACCGGCGAAGGCACACCGCGCGCGCAGTCGCCGCCCTCGGCGCCACCCTGCGGCTCCACTTCCTCTCCCGCTCGGTGGTAATCCGGATATTCAAGTCCTGTATCCTCCCTCCCATCTCGTACGCACAGGCCACGTGAGCAACCATCATTGCCTCCAGGCCTACCCTCTGGCGCCAGGCGGCGGTCATGTTAGGGGCACTGCTGATCCACGCCCGCCGGGCGGTGGGACGTTTTTCCTTTCATCCCCTGCGTCTGCACGGCGTCGACAAGACCTTCTCGTCCGTCACCAGGGCGATCCATGGGTCGCGGATCCGGTACTGGGCTCACATCCGACGGTTAGACCCGGCCGGCCCTCTCCAGCGGGTCCTAGCCTTTGCCCTGTTCCCGCGGCCCGCGGCAGAAGCAGGTCAGGCCCTGCCACACGATACTGAACTCCCACCACCAGGACCTCGGGCGGCTAGCGCCCCCGGCCGACGGCTGGGAGGCCCTGGCCCAGGACAAACAGGTTCTGGCGGGGCACCTCCAGCAGGCGCTGCAGGACGATGTCTCATCGAATGACCGCTCGGACTCTGACGGTTCCAACTGGAAAGGGGAGGAACTGGAGCTCCCTTTCGAGGACAGTAACTTAGACCCATAGACCTTGGCAAAAAATACCGCGATTACCAATCTGAGCTTGTGGCCCCTAGGATGCAGATAATCTAATCTAATCTAAACTAAAGAAAGTAAAGTGTCTTTTGCTATCGGAAAATATAAACTATCTTAAATGAGGTTCATATTACTTATTTAAATATAATTTTAATAAATTTAGTGGGCGACATATTTAAGGCAACAAAATATAAAAGTCGCTATGTGTCGACATATTTGTTTCTATGATCATCTTTAGTGAACAGAAGAATGTCTGTTGGTGAAGTGTATAGTTAACCTTACTGAAATAGCATGCCGTTTGTTGCAGGTGAAGATGTCAAGGATCTGTCAGTAGGGAGTTCATTATCAAACTTTCCTGGAATAACAATCACAATTGCTTGTAAGGCAGCCAGTGAAATATTTGCTGTATTAGTGAGTGAGTGCAATGACAACATTTAATGCATGTGTGGTAATAGGGTTTGTTTTCACCCCTGTCCTTTTGCCATTGTTGTTTCAGAAGGCTGCCTTTTGAATCCGAGTGTTTTAAATTTTTCAGCAATGTCGTGGGAAACATTCGGCACTAAAGGAATCATTTTTGAACGTGAGCAATTGAATAGGTTGAAGTGTAGCCAGAAAATAGGTGAGTATGCATTGTGTGGTTCATTTTCATCTGCCACAGTAGTCCAATTCTGAAACAAATTTAAAACCGTCATTTTGTTTTAGTGTTTTGATGAATATCTTTTTGTTCCCAGGATTTACTTCATTGGCTGATTCCTACGCTCAGACACACAGGAAGACAGAGTACTCAATCCATGGCCTGCTTCCAATTGCAGCTATCGTATTGACCACAGGTAAGACTTTCAATTATTTGTAGTTAACTTTTTATGTTTTCTTTTTTCTGCTAGTCATGGCGGAGAGGACTTTTCTAGGCATGATCTAGGCACCGAGCTTTGCTCCCTGGCCCTTCCAAACCATTTAAAAGCCGCGAGGCGGCGGGGGCCGCGTGAACGTACGGCGCCTTTTCAGCCTTGCCACCTCATGCAAGACTATTGGGCATGTGCCTCAGGTACTAAAGAGAGGCCAGGGCCAGACCCCCAATGAAGCCCCTGTGATGTGTACGATAGGCCAGCCCGCCAAACAGTTGCGTCTGCTTGGCGGGCTGGCCTATCGTACGAATCACAGGGGCTATCAGTTCAAATGGAACAATGTCTATCGCGAACTTCGCGTGAAGAGGAGCTCACATTAATGTATTTCCACAATTTTGTTGCAGTGGTGGATACACTGGGAGATAGGTCATGGCTGACGCATTCCCATTTGGAATCAATGAATATAAAAAGGGACTCGAAAGTCAGCTGTGAAACTTGACTTACATCTATGGGGTATGTAGAAATCAATCAGTTTACGAGGTTCATTACCATTTATTTGTTAGTAATTTGAACGTCTCCTTACTTGCCTCAGTGCTCGAGTAGCTACCAGAATCGAGGGGAAGGAAGTCCTATCTGTCCCTTCTGTCACCGTCTTCCTGTCGCCCAGCTTCTCCTCGTTGCCGTCCTTGCCGTCCTTGCCCCTCACGCACATCAGTGCTACAGCATACCAGCACCAGGGCGCCGTCTCTCAGGCCATTCTGCCCCACAGAAAATACTGCCTCGATAAACGTCACTAGAAGCCCGTAGACGGTAAGTATACTTAAAAACTCATGGCATCTCCACACAAGAGCATTTCTGCTTGTGCAAGAGTCAGGCACATCTGCCTTCCTATTTGTTTTCATTGCTTGTGATTCAACATGTATCAACATACCAATTTTCTTGTGTGTATCTTTGAAGGGAGAAGTCCTGTTGACCATGTGTTGCCCATGATGGCTGTGCTTCTTGTCGCTCGCCTCTCATGGGCTCAATTCTGTGCTGCATCACCAGCACCAGCTTCAGTGCGTCGTCCACCAGCTGCACACCTATAAGCTAAGCCCAGTGTGGAATTCTACTCTCACTACTTACTTCCGTAAGATTTTATTACAATGCATAGTTTATCTTCCTCATTTTATTTCTAATATTACCTTCCCACATGATCAAGGGACTGTATTTGTAACAGCAAAGTTCTTCTAGCTATTAATTTTAGTGAGAATCTGTTGAGTTGTGATTGAGTTTTGTTTCCAACTAATTTTCTTTGTAATAATTAGGTAAGAAGAGGTCTACTGTCCGCTCCTTTTGTGGTGACCCAGCCACAACCACATCACCTCTCTTTGCAGTGGCCATGATCTAACTCACCACACTGTCTCCTGTGAGTCATTCCTATTTGTGTGCCTCGCTCTAAATATGCCTAATATAGCATCATTTCAGTATTTTCTCTTCAAGTAAATGGTGTGTTTTAAAACTTGTTTCAACATTTTTCCTTTAAGATTGACTGAAAATGAAAGTGTGCTACTGGCGTACAGTGTTCATTCTATGGTACACACTAAGTGCTGGACTGGAAATTTGAATACTTCAGTGTTAAAGGGGAGGCTACAGTGAAAATGGTTTCTCTATAATGGCCAGGTAGATGATGTAGGGGGCATTGATTTTTTTTGTTCAGAAAGACCTAAAATTAAAATGAAGCAATGTTGAGGTCTGTATCTCAAAAGCTATAAGCCAATGATTCTTTTTTGTAGAGTTCTACCGAATATGTTCCCTGCGCACCAATTTTGTTCCGACAAAGTTTGGTGTAAGTAATTCTTAATCAGTAAGGAAAGAGCTGAAGTTCTGATGGCACACATATTTAAACTTGTGTTCTATTTTATTTTTTGATATAGACATTCTTTTACAATACTTTAAAATATTAAAAAAATGGACCAAATTTAGTTATTATTATTTGAAGTAGATTTTAATTATTTGAAGTAGATTTTAAGGGGAAAAGGTATGAATTTCATTCTGTCAGAACTGATGTGGGGAACACACAGATCAAATTAATTATGCTGTCTGGCACGGAACTCTAAACCCAAGGCGTAGGAAGTTTTTAGAGCGGTTAATAAAAAGGTGCAAGTAGAGTGTTTGAATATTAGTAACAACAATACTAAATTGTTGAATTTAATGTGTAGTTGGATAAAAAAAAAGTGTTCCTCTGACCAAGAAGTGTAAGTGGCATACACAAATGTAAATGGGTTGCAAGTATGAGTCAGTTACTGTTTTAAATGCCTCAAGGGTCATTATTATCCAAAATGACAAATTTATCACTGCAGCTTCCGCTGAATAGTGAATTTGAACACTTTCGAGTGCCCAAAGTTTCATAGCTACACTGTATTTTGTGTACAAGTATCCAGTCAAACACTTCAAAGTGTGCAATGGTATTGTCAATACTGTATTGAGCACTGAGCACTTGAAAGGGCACGCTAATTGCACACTTTATTCATCATTAATATCATCTTTAATATATGTTTGTTTTATCTGTCTTACAAGATGCAGCACATGACACAGGATATTATTGGTGCCAAATTGAGAGGTTGGCTTCCAGAACTTTTCGGCGTCTTTTTCTCATTTCAACATCTTCATAGACTTCCAGGATGAGGTAAATAGATTTGGTGAGAAAATAATAGACCATAAGCATAAGTAATTTTTGATTCAGCAGGAGAACTCTTATGGGTCAAAACACTGCCTTTAAAAGTGGTACTTGATGTAGTGACTTTAATTCCACAAGCTCAAGATGGTAAGATAAATATGCCACCAGCACATTTTTAGCTCTGCCACTCTCAGATTCTTCAGAGACTTTCTTGTTGATCGGACTATGAACAAGTTTAAACCGTGACATTGAGAAAACCTGAATGATAAACTTATAACCAGGGGGGCTGAATAACACTGGTTTCTTATCAAAGAAATTGTCATCTAACTATATGTGAGTTGTCCATGAATTTCTTGAAAACTGTTAACAATTGCTCTCTTTGGTTCATAAACCAATAACTGTTTCAAACTATTTCATTTATGATGTAAATACCTATCTTTCTTCATTTTTATTAAGTTGTGTGGCGTAACATTAAACTTGTTACAAATTCACTTATTTCACAATCGCTAAACAAGTTTCAGAGTGTTTGACTTTGGGTAAGCCAGTCGACTAGTACCACATATCTCCGTAAACAATTTGATACCATTTTAAACGCATTAGATTTGTGTGCAATTAAGAATTATACCTGATTTTTGAACCTGCTCTGTAATTGTAGATATTTCCTTACCTAAACTGCCTAAGAACCAATTTATAAGATGATAAATCAAGCTACAGAGATGTTTGGAAATGTTTGTAAATTTGATGACTAATTTGTGGACACATGTCAAAGAAAAATACAAATGGTAGCATCTGCAATTTTCTTTTCGTTTACCAACATATCACCCTTAGAAGGTGCGTGGAATTTTGGGGAAAACAAATGAGAATTTGAGTCATTACATTTAATTCACATTGCTGGCTGATTTATTTGGCTGGCTGAGTTGGCAAAGCCTAATGAACAGAGGACAAGAAATATATTATGTTCAATCGGACAAAGATCTACAGCAGATTGTTATACCTTCTTCCTGGCTTGCTGACGCCTTGGGGGGGGAGGCAACAACCCCCTCTTGGCAGCCACCTCCTTGGCCCGCCTTGCCGGTAGTGGCCTCAGTGCTCGCCTCTGAATTGTCGCTTCTTCTAAACAAAAGTAACATTTCGTTAGATCATTTACCGTCAAAGCGTGTGAGACACTTATAAGGTACTACCTTGTGGTGGTAGCGGTGCTGCTGTTGCTGTTGCGGCTGCCGCCGCAGCCGCCGCCGCAGCCGCCGCCGCCGCCGCCCGCCTCTTACGCTTCCATTGGAGCTTTGCGTGGGCCCGCCTTTTCTCCCTCTGAGCTTCGCTGAGGTGCTTCTTTTTCGGGCCTGTAACGTGTGGAAAGTTCTCTCAAGTTCAAGACATGTCACACTATTACTGTTTGCAATCACTCACCTTGCCTCTTCCTCCTCGCCCGTTTCTTTTCTCGCCTCTTCTCTCTAATCCGGGAAATGCGA
>NW_026267657.1:66664-76612 GCF_000697945.3 Frankliniella occidentalis
ACAATTTATTATTTGGATAGTCAATTTTGTAACTGATCTTGAACGTAGCGCTCATCATGCTTTCCCTCTGTTCTAGTCAACATGGACTGAGTTTGGGAGGAAGGGCAATGACACGAATGCTTCTTGCTATCGGTCTAGACCTTCCAAACATACAAAACATTTGATATGGATAGAGTTTAGTTCGTTTTGTGATGTGGGACAATGACACGAACGCCTTGCTATTGGGTCTGGACTCACTGAGCATACGATACAGTGGAAACAGATGAGTACTCTACCTCAAGTACTGTTCAAGTATTGCTTGCAATACAAAGTTTACATATGGGCAGGTCTTTGACTAGGAACAGTACAACTGTGAATCGTCACGGCTCTTAACTACTGTATTTTCCTTCTGGCACATTGGCCTTTGCACTTCTGCAAATTTTGTCATGACTGTACATTGTTTCTCTCTTTCCAGAACCAAACGTGAAACCCTTGGCAGCAGTTCTTCTTGAGAATCTCTGCCATCATATCCCAGTGTGATTGTAGCTGTTACTTGACGGGAGGAAAATTTGGAACGCCACTGAAGTCAGGTTGAAGCATCCAACATACAAGAATGAACGTTGTATTATCTTAACTTTAATGGTAATGTTTTTCATTATAGATTTTAAAGCATGACAATCGTCTTTAGTGTTCATTCTTTCTGCACAGAGTTTGATCAACTGCATTCCCTTCATTGGTGTGCATTGATCAGACTGTCGTTTTCACAAAATAATGTTGTTATAATTTTTTTCTCAGGTTTGAGACTAGAGCCACCTGTTATTTGCTCTATATGGAATTGTCAGTGTTTGTACCAAATATGGAACACCTCTGTGTGTGTAGAAAACTGACATTAAAGCACAAGATCAGTTGATTTTGTGGATATCTACTGCGTACGCTCACCACTGCTTCAACACCAGCACCAGCGTTTCACCTCACTGCTCCACTGTTCTGCTCAACTTCGACCACTGTGTACGTAAATATCTTTAGCAGCCTGTAACCTGTACTTTTTCTTTAAACGTTTGGCACCTCCATGTCCGTTTATCTTTTAATGTTCAGGCAGGAGGCAGGCACAACTGCATTAATATTTGCTGCTTGGTCTCTGTTGCTTGTGATTCCTCATTCTAATTTTTATTTGTGTATTCTTTTCTCTTAGAAGCCGCATTGAACATGAGCTGCTGGTCTAGTCCTCAAATCTCACCCCTTGTGTACACACACATATGATGCACCAGCAGTACCAGTATGGAATTCTACCCACATCACTTGCCAATGTAAGAATGCATTGTAATGCACATTTATATCAGTCATATTCTATTAGTACTACTTCGTTTCCATTTATTTTCTCAGATTTTATTTGTAACAGCAAAGTTATTGTATTGATTTTAGTTAAGAGCGTTTCAGTTTTCATTGACTTTTATTCTTATGAAACTAATTCTATGTCATATTTTAGGTGAGGAGAGGTCTGTTGCCCTTCGTCATGAAACAGTTGACAGCCACAACCAGTCACCTCTATCTACAGTTGCCAGCATCCAACTCATCATGCTTCCATGTGAGTAATTCCCATTTGTGTGCCACTTAGATTAAATGGGTTGCTTTAAAGTTGACATTTTCCCTATTTAATCAACTTTGTGAACTTATAATTTTTGTTCATGTTTTAGGTGAGGAGAGGTCTTCTGTCTGCTTTCTCCGCCAAACAGCCCGTCACCTCTGTCTACATTGAGGGATCCAACTCGCTCACTTTCCTATGTGAGCAATTTCTGTTTGTGTGCCTCACTTTAAATGTGCATCAAGTTAGTTCGCAATATTTATTATTTGAGCATGGCACTAGATATTATATATCCGTTGTGCAACTATGGCCTTGAATTGAGTGCTCAACATGTTTTCCCTCTGCTGTAGTCGACATGGTTTGAGTTTGAGGCAGGGCAAAGGCACGAACGCTCCTTAGCTATCGGTCTTGACCTTCTAAAAACAGAACAGTTGACATGGACAGAGTTTAGTTTGTTCTGTGACGTGTGGGACAATGACACGAACGCCTTTGCTATCGGTCTAGACCCACCCCCCAGCAAACGACTTGGTGGGAACTGATGAGCTTTATTTCAAGTAATAAATCAGTACTGTTTTTATTTTGCCATAACTCTTAATCAACAAGTGGTAATCTTGGTCCAAAGAGGTGTACATTCTGAACTAGACAACTGTTATCGATGTTGAGTTTGTGAAGCATTGACCAGCTCTAATCATTTGCAATTGTACGAGTTAGGGGAGGAATGCCATCTCTTAGCTTTCGTACAGGAGCATTTGTATTGGTGTTGTGTCTCTGTTTTGCGAAGAATTGTTGACACATTACTAATGTTTGGGAGTTAGGGGAGGCATTACATCTCTTGGCTTTCATACAGCAGTATGTGTTTTCAGTTCTTTGTCTTATTCGAAGGGGGGTGTGTGCATTGTGAACTAGACAACTGTTATCAATGTTTATTTTGTGAAGCATTGACTCAAACATTTGCAATTGTACGAGTTAGGGGAGGAATGCCATCTCTTAGCTTTTGTACAAGAGCTGATGTTCTGTCCTTGTTTTGCAAATTATTGTTGACAAATTTACTATTGTTTGGGAGTTGAGAGGAATTCTTTCTCTTATCTTTCATACAACAGTATGTGTATTCATCAGTTCAGTTTTCAAAGTCATTCTTCAACTGCTGGTGTTGGGAAGCACGTGATGCCTCTTGCGTGCCTCTGCTCAATACTTGAAGTTCAAATTTGTCAAATTTGATACAGCCGGGTTCTACATTTTGTCCAGTGACCCCAGAGCTTTGCTGTAATTAGCAGGATAGATCAGAAAATACCTTTTTGTTTTTGCTGATATCAATATTAGTGCAGGCTGTGCACTTTACTAAGATGTGTAGGACTTTCTTTAACAAGTTCAATTTCTACACTAAATACTTAACAGAGTAATAACATTTACATGTACTGAAAACATTTTAATTCTTCTTTTATTTTTCAGAATTCGGAGAGGAAAATTTTGCGTCTTTACAGGGCACTCTCAGCCACAACAAGCATTCCACATTAGTTTTGAATACTCTCATTTTCTTGATTTTTTTTATGAGGTGGTTGTGTTTATCTACTAGACATTTTATGGAAGAAAGGTCTTTAAGATTTGTTCACATGGCGTTTTGAAGGTAAGGACAAAATAGTAAACACAGTTCAGGTCAACAAAATGTTATTACTCTTGATTTCTCTTGTCTATAATTCTTTCCTTCCTTTCAGGTCTGGTTTTCACCAAAGATGAACTCCTACTGGTCGCAGCCTATTATCATTTCATTCTCGATCTAGTTCCCAACTCATGAATACTGAGTTTCCAATTGGTACTCAAATTTTTGGTATGTACCAATATTTACCACCAAAAGTTCGTTATGGTCTTGAAAGAGCCATTCATTAAGACAATTTTCCTATTTTGACCTAACATAATATATTTTCAAAATACTATGGTTAAATTAGGCCAATTTTTCCCTTTTATCAAACTATTTGTGTTTTGCGTCATGTAGCATCTGCTCATCTCAAAATGTGACAGTTTGGCACATGCCGAGTAGCTTCCTGGGGGTGGCATCGTATGAAACCATAGGTTTTGCCTGTGTGTGAAGTACCTTGCAGTACCTTGGTGTACCCAGCTGAAATTGATGATCATTGTCATGCAGTTTATGCGCTGTAAAGTAGATGACATCAAACATTAGGAAAAGATGGGCTGTAATCTGATCTTTGTTTTTCAACTTTTCTTCTGTTACCTATGCTGTAAGCTGTTTTTTTTTTTAAATGTGATCAATTCACCTTCAGACCTGGGCAACAGTTTCATTTTTTTTCAAGAGTAAATTGTTCAAGCTGATTTAGCACATACAAAGCGCATGCAGTGTAATGGGTTTTCTAACGAGTTCTATTTTTGTTTCTCCTGTGCAGCTCTTTGAGGTGTTCATTTATTAAAAGCAGTCTAACAAGTAGGACAGCGCAGCACATTTCCTTGGTCAGTCCAGATCTTATCGTCCAACTTTCACATATGACCATGTGAGTATTGTGCATTGCTATGCATTTCTTTCAGTTTGATTGTTTTTAATTCATTTATCACATGGCCAGAAAATCTGATCGTTGCAGACATTAACTTTCCTAAACGTTCAAATCAGGGAAACTTCATGCCATTTAAGTTCATGACTCAATGAATTATTGTTCAAGTATAATGAAGTAGCTTCACTGGTGGCGCAGGGTGGGGAGTTTCACATTTTAATGGAAGGTTTTTACTGTTCCGTGTTCAACCTGAAAGTACCTTTAACAAGTGCTTCTCAAACTCACTCTGCGTTTAATTTCAAAGTCAAACGTTTGATGTCCCATTCTTAATAAGGCATATTCAGTTCAACGCTTAGTGTTTGCTAGAAGCTAGAATTCTCGATGGTGCTTTACAATGTGTTGAGCGCTTCCCTCATTGGGTCTGTTTAGTTAATCCGTGCGTGTGCATGCATGCATGCATTGATTACTTTAGGCTCAATTTTTAGCTTAACTTGGGTGTTTTGATGTCGGAAACATGAGTGGCAAATATTTACATTTGTAGGAATCAACATGGGTATAATATGGGCGAATTAGAAGAGTTGATACTAGTTAGCACACACGCGAGCTCTATATGGAAAATAGAGCAAATGAATGCATGCATGCATCCGCACGGATTAACTACAGACCAATTGTGCCCTGACTTTGACCGACATTGGTCAGGTGAGTGCCAGACCGGCCTTGCTACGCGTACCCGCCATGCCCGCGAAGCCTTCCGCGTTTTTCGTCCACGCGCGAGAGGCTAGCCCGGAGCCGCCCGGAGCCGCAGTTCCCGCCACCGCTCTCGCCGTCTCCATCGGTGATGTGTACCCCCGGTCCGCTTCCCAACGTCGGCCTCTGCGACGTCCTAGAGGAGCGTGTAGCCCCCTTAACTGCCGATGCCGAGCCACCTCTGCTCCGGCCCAGCCGGCTGTATCAGTAGACCATATGTGCGTGTTAAAGCCTGAATTTCAAAATAAAGTATCAGGCTAAGTGGCGAGGCAGTGTGCCTGCGCTTGAGTTTG
Source organism: Frankliniella occidentalis (assembly GCF_000697945.3). Classification (NCBI taxonomy): domain Eukaryota; kingdom Metazoa; phylum Arthropoda; class Insecta; order Thysanoptera; family Thripidae; genus Frankliniella; species Frankliniella occidentalis. Next base: position 71,764 of record NW_026267657.1, read on the forward strand.
CATTCAGTGCTGTTAAAACTGACAGTAAATCGTCGCATTGTGTCGTTGCGCAGCTCTGCCGCTCTGTCCAGCCCTATGATTCGGTCGGCGTGCGCGCTTCTGAAAAGTTGTGCGATAGACGACGCGCAGCCATTTGGCGTTTCTATCCACCTCGACGGCTCTCGCGCCGTATCGCGCCGCTGCCGCTGCCCTCGCTCGAGCCACGCTCACGGCTCGCGCCTAGCATCCTCGCGTTTCCCGCCCCGCTCCTTGGTAGTAAGGGTTGTCCACTCTCGAGGTCAAAGTGACGGATTATAGAGAGGCTGTAAATGATTAGGGACATAGTAAAACGAAGCGGTTTGAAAAAAAAGGCCATAGCAGTCATTCAATGTATTTGGGCGGTGGGGCTCTCGCGTTCCTCGCTTGGCTGCTGCCGCTGTACCGTGTGTCCGTCCGGGAGAATACGCGCCAGCTCGATGGGTTGCCTACGTGCTGGCGCGGAGGGCGCGGCAGAGGTGGCTGCAGGCAACCTGAGGACACCGGCAACGGCCGCCTCGCCTACCGCCCTCGCCACTTCCCCTCGCCCTGCTCGCCAGTGCGTAGGCAACCCATCGAGCTGGCGCGTATTCTCCCTGACACCCGGTAGTGCTGTGTTCAGACTGGCGCGATGGTGGCGCTGTGAGTGATACTACGCAGCTGCTGCTGCCCTGCTCAGCCCTAAGCTTCAGACGTCGTTACGACCCCATTACACATGCACCAAACACACGACACACCGCGTCCACGCCACGAGCCTCGCACCTCGGCCTTCGCGACGACGAGCCCAACACCACGACCACGGGTGCCTTATGTGCACAGGGCCCCAGGGCCAGGGCCCCGCGCTTAACCCGAGTCTTGCGTGAGCGCTGGGAGTACAAGCTCTGCGCTATATGTACAGGACATCCTCGCGCCATTGTTTTTCAGTCTTTAAATTATTTGTTTTTCTAATTTATAATATTAAGTAACGTTTGAAATTTTAGTTTCGTGGGCCGTTGCCCATTCAGCGCCTGCTAGGTAGGCAACATCTCTTCAGTGCATGCGCGTACTGCGTGGTGGCCTACCCTGAGTCTCGCAGGCGCCTAGGTCACTTAGCAGGTATTTCTGAGGAAATTCGGACGTGCTTTCTGGACGATCCCTTATTTAGGGATGGTGATGCGGCTGTCTGCACCCCCTGGCGTACCTGCTGAGGTGATCGGTCTCGGGGTGACAGTGCCGGGCAGGGAGATGCGTTGGGCAGGGCGCGGCCGTAGCGGGCTTGGGAGGAAGGGTTGCGGGTGGTGCGTCGGCCCGGGCCCGGGGGTTCGGGCTCGTGGTGGTCCTGAGATGTCTGCTCTTCTTGCGGACCTGAACTTGTCACGCTGACGGGACAGGAAGCGCTGCACTCTTTTCTACACTGTCAATCTGGGGTAACAAGCATCTGTGCGACTCGGGTCACACAGAAAAGTGGACTGTGAGACTTGAGGGAACTCAGGACTCAATTTGCTATCTCAGAGACCGCTATAGGAAAATTATTTTCTTGGGAACTTTAAGTACTTGATTAGAAACAACCTAGAGAAAAAGACCAACTCTAACTCAAACCGTTTCTGAGTTATGGTAGATTGCAACATTTTTTAGACACTGACCCCAAAATTTCCTTGCGCTCCAAATTTTGTGCCGTAGAGTTGAGTACTGATATTTCTTATCAGAAAGGTTTAAAGTACAACTTTTATTGAACGCGTTTTTAAATTTAAACATTTTTCTTTGTTTGAAATATTGGTCCATTTTGATGACCCAAAATTCTAATTCTGAACCCTGTTTTGGTCAATGAAAATCATTATTTCTTCCTGTAGTTGAAGTATTCTACTGTTCAATAAATATTGTTCCTCTTGCTTTTAATTTGAGAGAACTGGTCCAACCCTGTATCTCAAAGAACAAAGCGCAAGGAACTTTTTTGGCTCAGAAAAGTTTACATTAACTTTCCCAATTCTTTTCTACGTTTGGTTTTAGTTGGTAGGTGGTCATATTGTACTCTAAGTGAGTATTGATGTTGGAATGTTTAGAATTCAGTACCCTTTTAAATTTATAGCCTGACATAAATTTTTTATTAGATCAACTTTCGGTGATTTTCTCAAATTTCTGCAATTTTGTTTAGTCCTGGGCCCCCTTAAGTCACACAGTTGCCGGACACCCCAGATTTACAGTGTAACCCTGCCCCTCCCCATTTGAGCCCTTTGTAATCTGCTAATCGTACTCACGAGTTCTGATCATTTATATCTGTATTTTAGGCCCCAATATCTAGTTTGAACCTGGGCATTACTACTAGATAGCCACAATTTCCCTTTGCCGTCGATTTCGTTCTCGAAATATGTCAATTTCAAATAGATGTTAACTTTAGTGAGTGAAATCAACATTTGGCATCTCCGAGGAATGGAAGTATCATAAATACAGCTAATTTTTCAAATACGAATGTTTCAACTATCAGTATTTTCATGAATGGCCATGGTTTTTTGTAGTTTTCAGTTCCTCACTATAATAGAAATTTCTGTGTTACTGTTTATATTAATCTAGTTTTATATCCTCCTAGCAGGTATTCAATGTCACAATCAAAGATCGTTTTGATGCCTCGAAGATATAAGGAGAGATTCCGAGCAAATGGATATTCCCAGTATGCATCTGTTTTGTTGATGCTGCTAGCTGCTTGTCTCCATCAGGTTTTCTCAAGCGAAAAGCAATGTCTAAAAGTAAGTTCTGCATCAATTGACTTCTTGGGACATGCATATTTAAATATTCCTACAAGGTTTTCTTCTTCCATACCAGATTTCTGGCAGCACATCCAATACATCAGCTAAATGACAACTGCAGAAAATACAAAAATCAATTGCTGTGGCTGCTGTACATTAAGAGTGATGAATATATGAAGAGTTCTGAATGCATAACTGACATGTTATGTGCTGAAAACTAATTTCTAACTACGTGATCCAGGAGCATTCATAATTTCAAATGGACTCAGAACTTGGGTTTAATAGCTCTGCTTGCCCTACGACTTCAACTTCACATTTTTATTATCTCTGATTAATGTATGTTTTTGTTTAAAAATACTGCCACAGGTGATGGGTGATGGAAATGTATTATTTTCGTATGTTGCAATAAATTTGCTTTTGTTGGTAATTAAAACACGAACACTACTCAGGAAGGACACAAGTAAGAGATTGTACTGAAATACTGAGTCACTGATCAATATTTTCACTTCACCTTAAAGTGTTTCACACACCCCCACATTTCTTCCCACAAATACGGAATCGGAAATTACATTTTTCCGGGTTGGCTTTCTACAAAAAGACAACTATAGTAGCCGTAACAAAAGGCAAACGTTTTTAATAAATATATTGTCAATTCAGAAAATGAGGCTAATTAACCGCATCATTTTGTCTGTAAAGTAAAGTGGGGACGAAAAGAACCAATCCTGATGCAGATTTCCAAATCTCAGCTTTCAAATAACGCTTATTTCTGTCTACACTCTTGCTTTGCTGGCGTCTCCTTCGTAATCTGTTTCCGTTGTTTGTTTCCCACTTGCGTTCAACGGGCATGACCCGAAATATTCCATTTTGACATTGATTGGAAGTGGTTCCAGAAAAAAAATTACCTGTGAGGAAATGGACAAACTTAGCCAAAAATGTGCGGTACTGGTTCCGCGCACTTTTCTGGCCCAGTTTGGCAACATTTCGCCATTGCTCCCTTGAATGACCAACAATTACAAAGTGCTCTTTTCAATCGAACTTGGTTCTTTCAGCCTGCTATTACTGGCTTGAAGCCAAGTTAACCTTTCTCCTTGGGTAGGTCAGGGTCAGGTCTGTTAGATTGACAGCAACCGGTTTCAAAAAGTGTTTGGACCTGGAACATGTGTCTATCAGATGGTATCGCATTGTATAATACTTTTTAGTATATCTTGAACTCAGCCAATTATGCAAACTGTCGACTTATTAGATTTTAAAGCTTTTTTCGACATTTTCTCTAACCAGACTAGGAGAAAGATTGGCGCGGCTTTCCTAAATGACTGTTTTATATTCCATCACATGCTCGATCCGAGAAGTTTTGAAAAATCAATAAATTTCATTATTACCTATGTTTGTGTCTTTTACCGTACCTACCCCACTCCGTTACATGTATTGCATTCGGTGTTTTAAATAACATACTTCGAATCGATTTACTGTTGTGTGCTATTTGTATTCAATTAAAAAGTTTCTCAATATTACTAGCCTACATCATTTCTTGACGTTTTCTATTGCCCTTGGACGAGTTATCTTCTCGTACATCATATTTTATTGCTAGTCTCGATTTTCAAGCCTATTACAAAGTAGCTCTCTTGAGCCTAAACACATTTTGCTTTTAGTTCCGGGCGTCTCAAATTTAACCTGTAAACATTCGATCAATCTTCTAGACCTCTCTCTACCTTCAAATATGGGAACACCAATATCCTGCCTCGCACATTTATATCCACAATCAAGCTTTGCTGTGTTTTATTTCGGTGCTATGTGGCAGCCGACTCAAATTTCAAATTTATTTTCGCTGGAAGAAAATATGAGAAATTCGCCGTCATACTCGGGGCTTCCCCGACTCTTGCCGCCTTTCCACCTTTGCACCGATGTGTACGGGTTCCGCTTGATTTCCTCTGACGGCACACTAGCGCCATCTATCGGTACGATCAGTTCCCCACGATGAGTTCCCCACGACCAGTTTCACTCACGAACAGTTCACGTACACCCCGGCCTTCCCTCTCAGCCGCGCGTCAGCTCCCCCTCCCCCTATTTTCCCACCGCACATCCTCGGCTACGCCTCCCGACATTTTCATACTACT
>NW_026267658.1:0-592 GCF_000697945.3 Frankliniella occidentalis
GTCTATACACAGTTAAATTCCTACAAAGCAAGGCTTTGCAGAACTGCCAAGTTTTCAGATCCTTTGTAACTAAGAAGCATTTACCTCGCAATTACGAAGTGATTCTTTGCAATTGCAAAGCAACGAAACACGCTGCAAAGCATCGCTTTGCAATTTCAAAGCGTCACTTTGTAGTTGCAAATCATCACTTTGTAATTGCAAAGTAAATGCTATAGCACAGTCGTAGTGACAAAGGATCTAAATACTTGACAGTTCTGCAAAGCATTGCTTTGCAGGAATCTACCAGTGTATGGAGGAACAAATTTTACCAAGCCTAGGTACAAAAATGCTATATTTTGGATGAAACGTAGATAGAATTCTGTATCAAGTTCAGATGTGCACAAAGACTTATCTTGCCTTACGTACGAAAATTGTCCCTCGCCATTTATAGTGTAAGCCGTCCAGACTTTCTCCTCTTCGCCCCTTTAGGCTGGGGAGGCGAATAGGCGCGTATAGTAGGGCAGTGCGGAGGCAGAGCAAAAGACTAGGTGGGGGATTACCGGCGCCGGTTGTCACCCGGCAACACACTAGTTCACGCCGCACACTCACGGCA
>NW_026267658.1:5642-6694 GCF_000697945.3 Frankliniella occidentalis
GGGGGAAAGAAGGAAAGCAGATGCTAAGCGCGACGAAGGGAAAGTGAAGGGAACACTTAGGGTGCGGGTCCTCATGCATGTTTCGTATGGCGGCCAGTGTGAAGTATCGCAGTAGGGGGTGGGCAACGCCCTGATCGGGTCGTGCCAAAGGACGCGGCTGCCGAGGCGGCTGCCCTCGGGGGGCCACCGACCGCGCCGCAGCAGAGCGAAGGGGGCAAAGGGACGAGTGGGAATCATACGGTAACGGCACAGGAACTTATCGATATACTTCCATTGCGGCCGACCTTAGCGGTCGCAAAACTTTCTATTGGGGCGATATTCGGCCCACTAGGATGATGCGCGGGGGCGGCAGGGGGGCGGCGGGGGCAAGAGGCGCACAGAGGGCACACCCCCTGCGGCTAGCCCAACAACACAACCAACATACTCTGATTAATTACTAGAAATTTCCCCGGAACCGCCCTGCTGTATCGAGGTTATCGGGGCCCGCTTGACCAGCTTGTATGCTTGCCGCACACACACACACAAGTACGTCTCTCTCTCTCTCTCTCTCTCTCTCTCTCTCTCTCTCTCTCTCTCTCTCTCTCTCTCAGGCGCGCGCGCGCCACCTCCGCGCGGTATGGTGCATGTGTGCGCAGTGTGTGGCGTCAGCATCAGGGGCAGAGCGGAACAGTTGGAAAGAAGCCGAGCGGAAGTTGGCGCATGCACACTACACCAGTTAATTAGGTTTGACCCGCAGTGACCCGGGCCCGGGCCGGCCACCCGTAGGGGGACCCGTAGGGGGACCCGTAGGGGCTCGGGACCCACCCCTTTGTGTAGCGCGACCCGCAGGGCCTCGGGGCGACAACATGGTAGCAATGCATCCCCAGCCACAGCGTCTTTGATACGGATGCTGCCCTTTATTTGCTCTCCCCTGCCGCTCCTTCTCCTCTACTTTGACCATCCCTTCTCCTCCGCGTACACTTTCGGCCGCACGTCCACCACAGCTGCGCTCCTTATATCCAGCATGGCTGCTGCTTTGATCACGTCCAATTTACACCCAATTCCGCCCCTCC
>NW_026267658.1:6744-13165 GCF_000697945.3 Frankliniella occidentalis
CGCTCCTGACCCCCTCGGTCCACACCCTGCCCGTCATATGGAACATACCAGGAACCTAAACGCAGCCAATCACATCGCAATTACTGCGCCATTGAGGGCCCCGGGGGAGGGGTTAGGGGGGCAGGGGGGTGCGGGCGAGGCTGTCGTGGTCCGCGCGGGTCACACCGCCGGTCGGCCCGTAATTAACGAGGCGGACGCGGCGCCGTGCAACTCGACGGGTGTCTCGCGGAGATGCGAGGGTCCGTACAGCTCTCTGGGTGTGGCGGCGCGGCGACTCCGTCGGCGGTAATGAAGCGTGGCCGGGAGCAGGCAGGGTCAGGGCGGCCTCGCGAGGACGGTGGTAGGACGGGACAAGGGATTTTAATGTTTCAAAAAAAAGTACGTTGAGGAAATTTTTCAAAATTGTTGCCAAAAACACTCTTAAATTTGTTTCCAGAATTTTTATGTTTTCCAACTTCCAACCGGAAGAATATCGGACTTTAAAATCCCTAGACGGGACGCTGCGTGTTTGTGTGTTTGTTGTTTCTAACCCTCCGGTTCCTTGTTCGCAGGTGAGTCTCGCCCTGGACCGTCCAGCACGTCCCTGTCTTTGCCGCGCGGCTTCGGCCCGGAGAACATGACGGCCTTCGGCAAGCGCAAGGACAAGGACGCCAAGAAGGACAAGAAGAAGGAGAAGGAGAGGGAGAGGGCGATTAGGGAGAAGGAGCGAGACAGCGAGGAGACGTCAGGTAAGTGAGATTGGGCGTCGCCCGTTTGGGCTGGCGGTGTGGATGCCTGCCTGCACTCTCCGCGTTGGCGCTGGCCGCTCTCGCGCCCGGGACAGGGACAGGACACCCTGCGTGACGATCGACGCCGACGTCGTCGTCTCCGCACGGCCCGCGACTGCTTGGCCGGAAACCCTCTATCACTGCACTTCCGACGCAAGAGCGCTGGGCTCGGAGCTGAGCGCGGGGCGGGCGCGGCTGGGTGTGGCCGCCGACTGCGGGGCGGAGCAGACCGCCTGGGCCCACGGGGTGTGTTATCTCGTGTGTGGAAGGGAAGGGGCTCTGTTGCTATCCGTAATACCGTGACGTGGATCAGGACGAATGTCGCGTGACGTAGCCAAGAGGTAGCCTGGTGATCGCCGCCTTAGCTCCAATCCGATTCAATCAGTCGGTGACCCCGGACCCGGAGCGAGTCCTGCCAAAACCTATGGCTCCGGTGGAGAGTGAAAAGCCGGCAGTGAGAAGAGGACATTTTCCAATTCAGCTTCCGCACTATACTTTCATTTTCTGAAAAGTTCGATCTCTTTTGTATTTATTAAAAACAATTTTTGGGCCCGAGCAGTAAATCTGGTTGTGTGATACTTTAATACCAAAAGGTTTCGATAACTAAGCTTCTTATTATATCTTTGACTTATCGCTTACCTCCACTTGATACATTTTTATCGTCAGAAAATGCGCTGAGAAGTATTGGAGGAGGCAGGAGGAAGTTATACCACAAAAGCGATACACGATACACTACTATTACTATATCGCGAAACATGTTTTTATCGCAGAAATTGTCAATTAACCACAATAATTCCAGATTCATTGTGTGTGGGTGTGTCACAACTTTTACCGCCTATATGTTGTTTTTTCGGGTATCAGTTGGGCCCAGCAGCTGCGGGCGATGACATTCGGCTGGCCACGCGCGCGTCACTCTCGCTGGCTGACTCGTGCATCCGTGCTACGTACGTGTCTGCTACGTGCGCATGCGTGCGTGCGTGTGTGTGTGTGTGTGTGCGCGCGCGCGGGCTCCTCCTACAATGGGTCGTAAGATACTTAGGCCCACGCCCGCTTCCCCCACGAAGGTGTTGGCTACGGCTGGCGCAGCTCCGTCGGCTCCGTGACGACACTTCCCATGAACTGAAGCGGAACCAGGAAAGACTCATGACTTCGTCGCGTCTTATGACAGCTGTATATTTTTTCGCTGGCAATTATCCCCCCCAGGCCTCGTTCTCCCCAGGACAGAACGACTCGCCACTCTCGCTTCCCGCCCCTTACTGTTAAAAACGTACATCATTGTACTTTTACAACGTCAGATATGTTTGTCAAAACCAAACTTTTTTGTAATATTTTAAGACAGGACTATTCGATGCCATTTATTAAATGATTTCTATGAACCTGTGTGAATGTGCCCGGTTAATTTCCTTTATTCAAACATTTCATTTGTGGCCAGGGCCTTACCATGGGTTTAATGCGGTTTAATGTAATTTTACAACCGGCAGATTATCGACTGCACCGTTATAACTGAGATTACTAACGCCCTGTCTGTTTAAGAAAATACAGCAAACCAAACGTTCCAAAAATACACATTTAGTTTTTGACTATGCTCCCCCATGCCGACTCGCCTCTCTCCGCGAGGCGTCACCAGATTAGCCTTATTTCGCCGTGTCGTTTCCTACGGAACAACGCGAGCAATGGGCGTAGTTATACCCGGCGTGGTTTGTCGCTGTGATTCGGGCTCAGCCGACCGGACCCCGTTAAAATTATAGTGAGGAATTGTCGCTGCGCGGGGTCGTCGACTCTGCGCGGCGTGCCATGGGCAGGGCCCGAGGGGTCGTCAACTCCCTTCGGCCGTGTACTGAGGAATATATATTACAAGTAATATGTGTAATATCGGTAATATTGATGTAATATTGTGTAATGTCAGTATTATCAAGTAATATCAAGTAATATTATGTAATATCATGTACTATCGAGTAATATTACGTAATATCAAGTAATATTACGTAATATCAAGTAATATTACGTAATATATCAAGTAATACACTGCCGCTCGAAATTAGCGGCGCACTTTTTTGAGCCGGCGTATTACCTAAGTGTTTTGAGTTAGAATGTCGAGATTTGGCCTGTAGACGTCTCATTGGTTCGTCTTGGATCCCACGAAGTGCACATCCCTTGAGCCACCCCATACGGCCTGTGCAGCCCCTAGAGTAAAGAGGGGTAGAAAATTTGACCTGAAAGGCTCCGAATTTGTCACTTAAAATGATCGGAAAGTCGAAATTTTTGGTGTACCGACTCAAATTTGTGTCCTCTTTCGAAAGGCGCTAGCGAAATCGCGGTCGTTCAAACCCACCCCCTGCCCTGTTGACCCCACCCCCATGAAGGGGTGAGTTTTGAGGATGGTCAAAACTACCGTGATATCCTCCGGGGACACCCCCTGTACACGGAACATGTGTTTTTTTTCGAATTTGACAAACCCCGGCCAAACAACCCCCACGAACGTGCAACCCCTTTTCGAATATCGGCCATTTTGGAACCTAAGGGTTGAAGTTTTGGCATGAAACTTTTAGGAATGATTCCTTTTGCCATTTGGAACGCATCCATGCCGAGAAACCCGGTGTCAACATCTTCAACCCCTTCCCAGGGGGTAGCTACCCCCGAGTGACTGTGCACCCCTTTGGGAGGGGATGGAGAGCTGGGTCTATGCGGATCTGTTAAAGAACACCCCAAGGAAGCTTCCCTCAAATTTTCATGTCGATCGGACCAACCACTTTGCGTACAAACTCGATAAAGTGGAATATCGTTCAAAAACTACCCCCAAGTTTAACTTGCCCTGTCGCCGAACTGAGAAGGGGTAGCGACATGTAGTCCCTGTTTAAGTCCACTCCCCATTTAATAGAAATACCGGTAACACGTTTCGTAGATGCATAGACGTACACGACAACAAGGACAACAGAGGCCGCGAGCAATGCGGAGCGCTGTTGCCATCAAGTCGTCATGGCTGACTAGTGCAGTATCGCAGGTGGTTCCGACAACTGGCTGGCGGTCTTTTTAAAAAGCCATTATGACTGTAGTAGGCCTACGATTCACCACGCACAGTTTCTAAATATTAACAGAAATGTTTGACCCTTCCGCGGCACCACCAGAAACAATTCTGAAGTGTGCGAAGTTGCTCGGCATGTACAATTGATGTGAAGTAATATCGAGTAATATCAAGTAATATCGAGTAATATCAAGTATTATCGAGTAATATCAAGTAATATCGAGTAATATCAAGTAATATCGGGTAATATTGTGTAATATCGGGTAATATTGTGGAATATCGGGTAATATTGTGGAATATCAAGTAATATGTGTAATATTAGAGTAATATTAGAGTAATATCAGTCCGTGTACGAAGGAATATCGGAGTTGACGACCCCTCGGCAGGGCCGCATGGGCAGCAGGGCCGTACGCACGCGGGCCCATAGGCGGCGGCGAGGTCCCCGTGGTGGCCCCGGCGGGGAGGGGCGGCCGCTTACATTTGCATACCTCATGGCATCCGCCCCGCTCCTCACGTTGTCATGAGTGAGGAGCAGGGAGGGTACCGTGCGTGCGACGGATCCGAGACGGTCATGCACACGGCGGGGCGGGGCGGGTGGAGCCAAATGTGCCGTTGTTGAGCGTCCCGTCGACAGGACAGGCTGCCGTGTAGTATGTAGTACGCCTTCATGTACGCCTCCAGCGAGCCTCCAGCGGCAGAGTGGAAATGGAAAAGGAAGCAATCAGTGAGTAGGGAGACTTTTTACGAGCGATTCGGGTATAAAACTGAGGAAAAGGCCGCGTCACTCTGCCCCCCGTACCCCCGTACCCCGGGCGCCCAGGCCTCCCTCCACTCTTGGGTGCCTTCCCCATGGCCCTCCTCGCTGTCACTCGCTCCCTCATCGCCGTCACCTTCAGAATCCGCCCAGCCCTGGTCATCGCGCCACCAGAATCATCGCAATCGAGTAATTGGTTAAACAGTGGCACACTTTTTGTTCACAGTAAAAAGGTTTTCTTGGAATTCAAAACTTGATGGCGAAAATGATGGCACCATATGATGGTACGAGATGTGGCCCCCACCACGGATTTCTGTCGCACTTGAAGTACTCGACTGCGGGCAGCCCCATGCGACCCATGGGGGTAGGCGACGAGCCCGCACCCGTGCATGTGATACTGACAGTGGACTGAAGAGTGGCGAGCGCAATAGGCGCAGAAAATATATTTTGCGGTGTGCGAGTGTGCGTCTATAGTGTATAAATAATTCTTTTTACTTTCATCTTCGCAAAATTTTATTCTGAGGTCCGAGTGGGGGCGGTGGGGTGGGCCGCGAACCATCTGCGTGTGTGATTCATCCTCCTCTTGAGGCCTCCTAGGCAGCCCGGCCCGCGGCTTCGATAGGCGCTCACCCACGCGCCGGCGTGGCCTTTGAAGCGTCTGGTTCTCACCCAAAACATACATGGGTGACGAGGAGATGAGCCTCTCTACATCGGCCCCGGGCCGGCCCGGCCGAACGGCACAGGCGGCCGACTGTATTTGACGGACGACGACGTCTCACTCTGGCTGTGTCGATGTCGGACTCAAGGCTGGTCTGGTCGGGGCGTCTGGCGGTGAGAAACGCCCGCCTGACGCTGTTTATGGACGTCCAGGAGGCGATACCGCGCGGCGGCCACCGGCCAAGGACCGCAAGTGTCCCCGTGGGCCCAAAGGTGTCCTGTCCGTTCCGTCATAGCGAGACTGTTTCGTTATTCCAAGCTCTGCAATTTGGCCAGCTTCGATCGTTTTCGCGACTACTTGAAGTGTCCCGCGCGGTATATACCCTTCCGCGAGTCTATGAACGAGCCCGCTTCCTGAAACTGGAGGCGCGCTGCTGGCGACGTCACGTAACCCCAATGGCTTGCAGCGCGCCTTGCCTTTCCCCGCTGGACGTTACGCCCCTTTACGACCGATATTAGGCGGGGCTGTGATCAGTGTGCGCTGCTCGTCGCCCTGGCCGGCCGGACGCGCGCCGCAGCACCTCGCGTCTGTTCCCATCGTAAAGGCAGCTGGCGCGGCGGCCACGGCGAAACTTCCGCCGCGCTGGCGATGAGCGACAGGCTTGTATGTAGGCAAAGCAGGCCTGTATAGGCTAGGCAAGGCAGGCTTGTAGGCAAAGCAGGCCTACGGCCTGGTGTACGCCTTACAAGGAACCTTTTCAGGTGAAAATTGAAGGTTATTTATGTAGAATTCGGATGGCACTTGAAATTTTTCCTAAACATGACATTAAATTTTTTCCCTATATAGGCTAGGAGTAAGGTGTTTAAAAAAACGTTTTTAGAAAAATGTAAAGCAGTGTTCTAAGGGGTAAGTCGTCAAAGTTGTGTCCTTTGAGTCAAAATTTTGTCCGTTTTGCTCTATTTTGAACCGTTAAAGCGGTAGAGGGATATTTGGAGGAAAAAACAGTGTCAGGCTTAAGTAAATCCCTAGTAAATGTTTAGTTTAGGAAAAATTTCAAGTGCTACCCGACTTCTATTATAATGACATCTAAATTTTCCGAGTTCCAATGAAATCGGAGATTTACACCTGAAAAGGTTCCCTTGTTAGGCTGCTGATCATGCTGCACCGGCCCGCAGCGCAGTCCGTTTGGGTTGGGCCCTGCGTGACGCACCCCTCCCCCC
>NW_026267658.1:16890-17614 GCF_000697945.3 Frankliniella occidentalis
CCCCCCCCCCAACAGCACACCTGCCTCAGCCAGTACCTCCGCCGCCACTCCGCTGATAACCAAGTTAGCATCCTTGGTCTCCTTCCCGCCAACAAAACAAAACCGCGTGACAACGGCGCGTTCAGTTTCGACAAGATATACTACACGTTTTTCAACGGCAGGAAGTTTGCGCCGCGAAAGTAGAAGGTTGACGCGGGAGAGAGATAGTGTTGGAAGGGAGAGCAGCGCTTCTTTTACGTACAAGTGTGTTTTTTAGTCCGCCCTTTTTCTTTGAAAAGGCAATTAAGTGCTCCTTCCAAACCGCACATTCTGAGTTTTAAAGAAGTCCATCCTGCGTTACCGCGAGATGGTGGGTAGCCCGCGAGCTGCTGGCCCTCCAGATACAGTAACGTTTGTGCACGTGACCGTGTTCGACTTCTGATACAACACTTTCACGTTTTGGACTGTTGGGCGCACGCTGGGAGTGTGTCGTGAAGTGTTTAACAGAGAAGTGTTGAACTTCAAACAGTTATTGAACTGGCAGTTGAACACTTGCAAGTATTCGCCGGTTTAACGCTTGGGTATCACTTTGTGTGTGTTTAGTTTTTGATCCTTTCTTGTTTGACGGGAAACGTGCACTCTCGAAATTCGCTGTCTAGATTTTCTCCGTGTACCTGCATGTGCGTGGAAAAGACCTCCCCTCCTCCCCCTCCCCCTCCTCATCTCACCCGCTTCCTCCCCTAGT
>NW_026267658.1:22969-24254 GCF_000697945.3 Frankliniella occidentalis
CCACTTCCCGCCCTCTCTCTCCCTTCCCTTTCCCCCTCAGCCGGCGGGGCGCGCGCGCCGCTCAGAGAGTGAGTGAGTCAGTCTCGGAAGGGCAGCCGCGTCGCTCGGTCCGTGCTGTGCTGCCGTCGCTCCGCGTTGCGTCGCCCCGCCTGCTGCGTTGTTCGCGCCGTGTACCGCTCTGTCGTCTGCTGTTGTTGTGTCGCGTCGTGAATCTGTGACAGTGCAGTGAAGTGTGTCAGTGCGCGCGACTACTTGTCATCCAAGTTTGAGACACTTGGTGAGGAGCCGATTGTGCACAAGTATCCTCCTCCGCCGCCCGCCCCGTGCCGTTGTTCCCTGACGCGCCGGCGGTGTCGGCTCTGCCCGTGGCGGCCGCTGCGTCGCGAAGCGGTTGGCTCTTTGGACTCTGGCGGTGACGAGGCGCCCTTTGTGACCGTCACGAGTGACACGCTCGCCATGGAACGCCCCGCGCTGCGCGTCCGCCACGGCGGGCTGTATGGAGGAGCCGGTATGGCGGCGAGCTGACCTACGGAACGGGGCGGCGATGAGGGGAGCTTGGAGGAGATCCAGCTTGCGGCGGGGAGCCCGGAGTCCCTCCAGAAGAGTATCTCTCCCCGCCGCCGTGTTTGTCCAGTTTGCGCGATGAGATATCACGAGCGCCATTCCTCAGCCCGTTATCAGATGCAACCAGCAGAAGCGGCACGGCGCGGCTGGGCTGTGTCAGCGCGTCCTTGCCTTTGTTTCTGTAGCTGCTGCTGCTGCTGGCGCATCATGATGTTCAGAGAGAGAGAGAGAGAGAGAGAGAGAGAGAGAGAGAGAGAGAGACAGACGGACGGACAGCGATAGAGAAGGGGTGAGGGTGAGCAAATTGAGGGGGTAATTTGGACGATTGGATGGTGAAAAAACGTCAGCTCTGCTCAGTGGTTGGTCAGTATTCGAACCTTGTTATCCACACCCACAGCTCTCGCACGCGTCATGCCACGTTGCGCCGCTGACCCCAGCGTGTTCATTACCGGCAACGAACGCCTTTCCCGCGTCGGGGCGTGGCGGGGCGTGGCGTGGCGGGGCGTGGCGGGGCGGGGCGCGGTGGTGGTTAAGACCCGCGTGTCGGCGCTCCTCGTCGGGGTCCACGAGGAGGCCCTCGCCGCCGTCCTCTTTAATAACGTTCCGCTGGAGTGCGCTGCCAGAGGAGGCCGACATCACCCCTTATACTGCAATAAGCTGCGGGCTTTTCGTTTGCGTAAGGTGCGCTGCTGCTCCCACCCTTCCCACGGCCCACCCCACC
>NW_026267658.1:28524-29533 GCF_000697945.3 Frankliniella occidentalis
GGGGGGGGCATGCACAGGGCGTGCGCGGCGCGGGCAGGACTTCCTCCTGACTGGGGTCGCCCCGCCGCGCTGCTCCGCCACGGCTCCGCCGTTGGACCCCTCGTGGGGCTACGTGGCCGTCTATCTTTGTCTGTGCCACCCCGCGCCCCACCCCATGCATGCGTGTGCTGAGCGTCGCTGTGCGCGCGTGCGGATGTGTTTTGGAGGCGTATAATGCAGGTCTGGCTTGCCTGCCGCCGGCTGGCTCCTTGTGACGGTCCTGTTGACGTTCCTCATGGTAACGGTCCTGGTGACTGTCCTGGTGGCTGTCCACGGTCCTGGTGGTTGTCCCGGTCCTGGTGGCGGCGTCGTGGTGGCTATCCTGGTCCTGGTGGCTCCGTCTTGGTGGGTGGGCGGCTGCGTCCTGCTGGCTGCGTCGTGGTCGTGGTGGCTGTCCTCCTGGTCCACTCTCATCCACTGACACGTAGCAGGGCCGGGACCGGCGGGACTACCGAGCAGGACCAACCAGGGGGTGAGATGGATGCCTCTGTCTGAGAGGGAGAACCTGTCTGGGTGGGGAAAGGGGGGGGGGGCAGTATAAAAAATGAATAGGCGTAAATGTTTTACTCTTCTTGCCTCGACAGGCAAGTAACCTTACATGCTTTACATGCTTTTTCTCACTTTGTGTCTGGATTTCCGGATTTCCCTTGCGTTTGCTGCAAGTATTGCCTTTGCGCAGGGGCGAGCAGCAGAGATGTAAAGAAGTCTGGTTTGGCTATAAATACCCCCACTCGCCCACCTGCTTTCCTAAGCCGTGGCGGCGCGCCCTCAAGGTCACGGCCGCCACTATTATTCCGCCCAGTTTACGTTTTGCTCTAGAAAAATTAACTACAATGAAATTTGCATGAGGTCGAGTATGGCGGGTCGGGGTCTAACTGTTTGAATCGAAATGAGTCGGTCAGGAGAAAGCAAGCGGCAGGCGGCCGTCAGATTCCTCGGGGGAGGGGAAAGAGGCAGAGGGGGAAGGGGG
>NW_026267658.1:31023-31290 GCF_000697945.3 Frankliniella occidentalis
AGGGGGGGGAGGGCTCTCCCGTTTGGGCCTCTGTAATGGACGCGCCGTCGACAGCGCTATGTGCTGCTGGAGATGGCATTCCAACATCACAGAATGAAGGGCTGCGTCTGCCGTTTCCTTCTATTTTTGGTGGTCTTTGCGCTGTCGCCGTCAGATATGGTCCTCGCGCAGCGGCACGCGCGCGTTCGTCCTCTGCTGCAAGCTCTGCATGATCGCTGCCCTTCACCCGACCCCCCCCCCCCTCTCATTCCGAGCGTAAAATTTCTG
>NW_026267658.1:36496-39899 GCF_000697945.3 Frankliniella occidentalis
CGGCCTGCTCCCCGGCCTGCTCCCCGGCCTGCTCCCCGGCCTGCTCCCCGGCCTGCTCCCCGGCCTGCTCCCCGGCCTGCTCCCCAGCGATCTCCTCGGCGGCGTGCCTGGCCTCTCCTGCCCGTTGGCGTGCGCGGGGGCCGCGAGTGCGCGTGCGCGGTCGTGCCACATACACGGTGGCTTTCCAGACCGTGACGGAACAGTGGCGCGGGCGGCGAGCGCTGGGGCGGGAGCTGGCGCCCTCCTCCACCCCGCCCCCTGCAGCGCCCGCGGCCCGGGGGTGCGGGGGGCGGCCGGGCCTGGCGCCGCGTGCACGCCATCCACCTGCACCTGACGAGGGTACCACGTACCACCCGAGCGAGCGATGCGCTTTTCACTTTCTTTTTCGGGGACCGTGGTTTCCAAAGATTTTACTATACTCATCACGGGATCTTGTAGCATGGCGGCCGGTTTTTGACGAGCAGTGGGGGTCGCCAGCGGTCGCAATCCCAAATTAAAGCAGTCGAGAAAAACAAAGTACCGAGTCCTCGACCGGGTCGTTTTTTCTGTGGCGTGTACGCGTGTTAGGCGGTGGCGCCGCCGACCACACACCCGCCATTCATGTCGCTATTGCGCTCATTGAGGGCGTGCGAACACACCCGCTCCCGGTCGCGCCAGAAATTGTGAATTCCTAAAATCCCCTTTTGCCTCGCAGCAGTCGTGTCGCAACCCCCGCCCCGCCCCGTTCCGAGTGGCGCCCTGCTCCTTGCTCTGGCTCGCACGGTTCTTTCCGTGTCACATTTTTCGCTTATAGGCCGCCTATCTACAACGTGCGAGGCGCGCCGCTCAGCCAATTCAGCGGCGTGAGATTGTTTCATTCGGCGGGGCGGGGCGGGGCGGGGCGTGGCCGCTCAGGTGCGGGAAGGGTTCGGGTTGCAGCAGACGAGCGGAATCGGAGATGGCGACTCACGGCCGGTGCGCTGGATGATATGGATATCGAAACGAAAGGAAGCAAGGGGGAGGGGTATGGTGAGCAGCGGACCTGGACTGGGCACCCGCATACTACCACACACAGAGAAGAAAAAGGGGTATGAAAAACTGCAACGGCACTTAAAAGTGACAGTAGTGTGTGTGTTGTTGCGATTGTTTCGTGATTGCGTTATATGTTCACCCGCGGCGGCCGTGGGAGCCGTGGGCGCCGCTGTCCGACAGAAATTGGGGCCTCCGCGCGTGCTGCTGGCTGCTGCAGTGTGTTGTGGGCCGCGCAGCGCACTGGGGCAGCCAGCCATGGGATACTCGCGTTCCGTGAAGGCGGGACGGGGCGGGGCGGGGCGGGGCGGTGCGGGGCGGCAGGCCCACCCCTTCCTCCATCCCCGCGGCCGTGCGTGCGTGCCGCACTCGGGCTCAGGTAGCCAGGCCGGGCCGGGCACGTCTGCCTGTGCGTCCGACTGGTGTGTCTGTCCGATAGTCTGTTCCGGGAAGACACCTGCAGGGACCAACCACAGGGGCGCGAATGAATAAGGAGGTTTACAGCGAAAGCATTGCTGCTGCATTGCACGTTTCCCGCGACATTTCCTGAGTTTGCAGTGGTTGGCCGTTTTTTTTTTTTTGCGGGGTTGTGCTTTTCAGCTGGTGTGAATAAGCGGCTAAATACGCTCGCCGCCGCCGCCGCGGCGTTTCCAGACGAATGGCGCTAATTAGAAGGGGGCGGGGCGGCGGGACGGGTCTCTGCAGTCATCAGCGGCGCTCAGCCCCGCCTTGCCCCCCCTCCCCCCCCCCCTTAGCCGCAGCAGCAAACGGACGCGCGGCTCGCGGCGGCGATTGACTCGCAAGTGGACCGGAAGGGGATCGTCATTATACGCCTCCCGAAATATACATAAGGAGCGTCCGGGCTGCGCTGCGCTGCCATCCTGCCGCTGGTGAGCGCGGCGGGTTGAAAATGACGAGGATGTAACGGAGGGAGGTTGTGGGGTTTATTTTTAATATCCGATTGGTTTCGTTCTCTTGGCGGCGGGGTCTCGAAACGTTCCGCGCGTGCCGCCCCCTCGGCCGCCCCCCAGCCGCCCCTCCTCCCCCCGCAGCGACCACACGCTCCGCCCCCGCCCCAGTGTCTCTCTTGCTGGCCGGATCTGCCCTCCAGTGAACGATACCGTTCTTCCTGCTTCTGTACTGCTTCCCCCCTGCTCTGCTGTCTACCTTTCTGCCCCTCTCTGTCGGCGTCCCCCCTCCTCTCTCCATCTCCCTCCGCCCCCCTTGCTGTCTGAAATGTGCGCCGCCGGCGCGGCTTTTGGTCAGCGCGCGGATGTGCGGCGTGCACATGCGCTGCATACCAAACTGCATACTGTCTACCTTGACTGCAATCAGCTGCCCGACCGCGTGCATCGCACACCCCACCTCCACCACCCACCACCTTCGACGACCACGCCAAGGTGAACTCTCTAGGTCACCTGTAGAGAAGTCATTTCTGCAGGAATTCGAGAATGTAAACTTTAAAGTGACTTTGCCGGACAGAGACTTTCCTTTCGTTTATTGCATGAGTGAGAAGACGCCAGCAGTAGCGGAGACTTCAAAAAGAATAGGAGCGGCGACCTAACTTGATCTTTAGAGTGTGTTTGTGAAAATGACACTCATATGCCCAAAACTAAACTTTGGTTGTTCCCACCACTATAGTGCTTGGCTGAAAACCAACGCCACTTATTTCGTTCATCCCAGAACTGACTTTATCCTGGCTTTTTCATCTTTTCATTTCTCTGGGTTCGCTGGCCCGAGGGTGACGTCCTCGACTTGACTGCACCCAAAAAAGCGTGTTCTTGTTTCAAGTACAGCAATTTACTTGATTAGTGGTGGCCTTGAATTGAGGTCAGTGGGGCTCGATAGCTAAGAGGTAGGTTTAAACGTTACTTGCGCCGTAACGACATCTACAGAAGTCGTCGACGGTACAGGAGGGGTGTAAAGAGGCGTCTAGGAACTCACCTAGTTAAAACCCCACTAAAAAATCTCACTCAGGGACGAAATAAATAGAAAAAACTGATAGTTGACAAAAATCGTCCTCCGCCATCTTGGAATTTTATAGCACATATGCCCTACAGCCTGACTGGAGTGTCGCTCAGCCTTGCGGGTGGTACTGCCGAGTTCGCAAGGGTCGACTTTGGGGGGGTCATGTCCAGTGAAAAAACCGCTAGGACCTACCCTTATCATTGTTTATTTAACAGCCTCCCCTCAACCCCAACGTGACTTTGACTTGACGACTCGCGAGGCCACTTTCGGCTCACATGCGTCAATCACAAACTATTTTTGCACTTGCGTCGGTGTGGAAGTTCTCAGCACGAGTTAATCCACCCTGGCACGAGTCAATGTGGTTTCTAGAATCGCTACCATTCGGACCTCAAATTCTTCGAGCTCTATGTTCTTAAAATCATTTCTG
>NW_026267658.1:49469-51726 GCF_000697945.3 Frankliniella occidentalis
CCCACGTCCCTCCTCCCCTGCCCCCTCTCGCCTTCACTAGCCCCCTGGTCCAGCGACATTTGTCGTGACATAATGAGTCCATGACCAGCAGGACCGATGCAATTTGAGCTGTGATTTTGCCGCCTGCCGGTCGGTCTGCCGCGCGTCCCCGCCGTCCCCGGCTGCGCCCTTGGCCGTGATGCCACTGATGGCGGCGGCGTGGGCAGCTTTGCTGTGTCATATGCATCAATTTTCGTTCAAAATAAAAATAGAAATAACTGAAAGTAATAGAGTGTTATCTGTTTTCTGGTTGTTTGTTGAATTCGCATAGACTTGGAGTTGGATTGGAACGCACTCAACTTTCCGAGACAGTTTGCAACTGCACGTACTGTTTATTTCAAGGAGTGTACCATTTATACTCCATTTAGGGCTTAGGCAAGAGCACCCCGAAGAGCACGCACTTCCTACCTTGGACTGCTCTATGACCGCCCCAACGCACCTACAGTAGCCCCACCCCCCGGTGACTCACGCGGGGTGACGCACCCCACCCTTACCACCTCACCCTTACAGAATGTCTCTATGACCTCACCTCACACCACCTTCCACCTACACCCAAAAGAGACTGTTAATATACACAAGAACATGGGCTTGGAGCACGATTGCATCACCTTTTGTACTTAGATAAAATGTCATTGCGTTTCGCTGAAGTGACTGAATAAGGATTCAAGCACATTGAGTGCACCAATAACATGCATTTTTAAAGCGCAACCCCCTCTTCTCTTACTACCTCATACCACCCACCCCACCTTACCCCACCCCACCCTACCGACCCCACCTACCTCACCCCACTCATGAACCAACCACCCACCGCACTCCGCCGCCGGCCTCGCGGTGCGCGCCCTACATTTCCACTCCATGCGCCGCTGCCGCGGTGGTGTCGGACGACACACGCCGCCCACCTGCCCTTCATCAACGCCTTGCCGCCGCCGCCGGCCGTCCCGCTCGACGTACTCCGTACTGTACGCGCCCGCATCGTGTTGCCGCTGAGCCGGCCTGGCGTAAAGTGCGGGAGGATGCACGTGTGTGTTCTACTTTGTATGCCGCGTGTTCTAGTTTGCGTTCGTGTGTGTGTGTGTGTGTGTAAAAGGGGGAAGAGGGGGGGGGGCACGAAAACAAGACATTCTGCGAGTTTTTAGTGTACACCAGCACCATGTCATCTTTCTTTCCTGACAGCGCTGGTCCCACCCCCCAACCCCCTCCCTTTTCCTTTCTCCCTCTCTCTTTCTTTCCTATTATACTTCACTTCTCGAGACTAGTGCCGGCCGTGGGCCATAAATGTCTCACTCGGAGGGGCGGGGCGGGGGTCGCATGCGCGTGCCGGTCCAATAAGGGGGAGGCGATGGGCGCGGGGGCTTAGGCCGATTGCCACCCTCGCTGTTTCCGGTGTCTGTCGCTGGCGGACCAATATCCAAGATTTGTGTGTGTGTGTGTGTGTGTGTGTGTGAGTGTGAGTGTGAGTGTGGGGAAGGGAAGCCTGGACTGCCATGGACCCCCTTCCCCCTTCTCCTTTGCGCTCTGGCTGCGCTTCCCCTGCACAACGACACCATCAAGTTTTTACAAAAAAGAAAATGCCAAAGTTCGCAGAATTTTTGTGCATGTTTTAAATCGTATTTCTTGTAAGTGTTCCTTCTCACGTGTTCGCTCTCCGTTGTACCGTTTTCCGTTCTCTGATCACCTTGCAAGGTTTTCCCTGCTCTTCATCACACTGCTTGTTTGCTACACTCGGCTAACAACGCTTGTTTTCTGTTCTGTGGCAGGTGAGCGCTCGCAATATACCAGGAGGTAGACCTCTTTAGCGGCACACGTACGTACGCAGCGTCCACCGCCGCCCTGCGCTAGGCACCTCGCCCACCGCGTCTGTCGAATGGGCTGCCTACCCGCCAGGTGCTGGGCGGCTAGTGTTGGCGGCCTCTGGAGCTGCGCGCGCGCTCTAGCGGCCGCGGGCAGCACTGCGCCCGGTCTCGCGCGGCACGGGGTAGCGACGCGACGGTCCATTCCATTGCATCGCGCTTGAGGACTCGACGCTCTACTAGTGCTGCCGTTATTTAATATTTGAGTCGCTTACAAGATGACAGTATTCCACTGACTGTAACTACATGCAACCTGCATGTGTTCAGCACTATGTTGCACACTTTTAGCTGTTTGACTTGCACTGTAAAAAGCTTACGAACTAAATACTTTGCAACGTTACGAACAATTTTCGTTCTTTGTATTGCAA
>NW_026267658.1:51776-53981 GCF_000697945.3 Frankliniella occidentalis
AGAAAAAATCCTCGTTTAGTAACCAGAACAGTTGCATTTGTTACCATAGCCGACCATAGCGACGCGTTAGTTGTGGCAGCAGAATTTTGGTTCCCATAGCAATTTCTCTGTTCCTGCAACTAAAAATTATTTGTGATGTCTATGTTAACAAAATCGTTAGTTGTGGGAGCAAATTCTTTTTTTCCGTGCATGCGGTGTTGCCCCGAGGGCTGGCGTTCTTGTTAACTTCGCCTCACAAGATTATTTCAATCTAGAATGCTTACTTCAAGTTCCAACCGGGCTCGATGAATTCAAGTGCATTTGGCGCTTGTTTCAAGTAAAATGCACTTGGATCAAGTTTAGGCTTTTCTGGGTGTGACTGCGGCGGGGGCGGTAATGAAGCCTCACGGGTTCGTCAAAAAGTCATCACGTTTTGTTCTGTCGTTGTGCCTTTCTTGTTTTCGCTGCCGTGCGGCTGCCGTGCGGCGGGTGTGAGTGAGTTGTGTGTCGGCGGCGCCGGCCGGATGCGGAGCGGATGGTCCCGCCGGATGTGTCGCCGCGGTGCCCGAGCCGGACCAGTAATAACGACCCGAGTTATTCCGCGTGCTTGGGCTTTGCGCCGGTCGCGCTCGTCAGGTGGATGTGGTCCTGGACCCCTTTCTCTCCTTATCGGAGTGATAAGGCCTCTTGCTGATAACAGGTCCACGGCACTGCTGCAGCAGGCCGCGCGCCAGGTTCAAGACGCGCTCGCGGGATCGTACGAGGGGACAGGACGGGGATTGCCGGGCCGATGGGATGATGAGGTTATTGGAGAGCAAGCCGCGACCTTGGAGACCTGTATGGCCCGCCTTGTGGTCTCGTCGGGAGAAAGGCTCCGGGGCGAAGCGAGGCGAGGCGACTACTGGTGCTGGACCGTGACTCTGCACCCCGCGTGCCCCGGGTACTCTGTCAACAAGTTGTCCGTGTCCTGGGACGCATTTTTCCGAGCATTTTTCTGAATTATAAAGAGGAAACGCGGGTTACTCATGAAAGTAACGCAGACATATTTTCGTTCTTCGTCGGCCAATTAATCTCTCTGCGACACGGCAAGGTTTCGTTACCCGTGTGCTCAGCTTTTTCTTGTGCGTTTCGTGACGCTTCCAAACCTTTCAAAGAGCTTTCCCCGCTGTGGTGTTGGTCCCGAGGGGGAAATCACTTGCGAAATAGTTCGTACACCTCCCCCCGAAATAGTCCGAAATAAAGGCGAAATAGCGGCGAAATAGAGCGAAATAAAGACGAAATAGACGCGAAATAGTCGGTGAAATAGTCGCGAAATACCCCTGAAATACTCCGAAATAGCGCGAAATAGCCTGAAATAATCTGAAATAGGCGGGAAATAGCCGAAATAGCAGGAGAAATAACCGAAATGGTAGGAGAAATACCACGAAATAGTCCGTACGCTACGAACCCTAGTGATTTCCCCCTCGGTTGGTCCACCGTTGGTTTCTGATCCCGCCATGCATTCCCGATCGCTGGGACCCAAGGCCGCACCTGGCGCCCTCTGGCAGGGCAGGGCTGGACTGGTCTGCCTCCCTTCCCCTACCTCTACCGCCCCTTTTGGTTCATCCGCGATTCCGCTCAGATTTTTCGGACGGCGGCGACTCCTTGGACTGCCTGAGAGTCGATGAGACCCTCCCCCCCTCCCACTCCCAGCTTGCCCTCGCTTCGCGGCTCAAGCAGAAAGAAAGTGACCACCCTCTTATAATCGTAAACGCAAGCATGGGCTCATCTTCCTCCCCCCGCTAGCGCCCCGTATGGCGCATGTGTGTATGTGCGCGCGCCCCCCTCTTTGGGATGGCGGCCAGGGCCTCGGCCTCGGCCAGGGCCCAGCGAGCGCCCTTGGATGCCCTTTTTCTTACGCTCGCCCGCCCCCCTGCCCCCCTCTTTTCCTTGCATGGGATTCAACACACCGGCCGTGCCCCGAATCCACGATGAGAGAGTCCCCCCCCCCTCACTACAATCTCACACGATCACAGCCTTGCGCACCTGTGCTCCAAACGCTGCCCCACTCCAATAACCATACCGTGTCGTCCCTTCGTCTTCGTTCATAGAGTCGTCCTCCTTTCTCAGGAGCATATTTCACCAAAGGTCCTCCAGAACATCCTGCAGTACTCTGCCTTGATGCTATGCGGTGCTCGGGATGGGGTGGTACTCGGGGCTGGGCTGGGCTGGGCTGGGCTGGGCGGG
>NW_026267658.1:59996-60796 GCF_000697945.3 Frankliniella occidentalis
AACGTTTTGGTTTGCATTACGAACCTATAGTTCGTAAGCAATTTACAGTGTGATATTTGAATATCGTGCAGTGTTCAAGGTGCAACATTGGACACTTTAAAGTGTTTAAGTAAAGTCTTTTACTTCTAAATGTCAAACGCTTAACGTGTGTTACAAATGGTGCACACCTGAGGGTGCTTTCAAGCTGCTTTTATCAGTGTAGGTAGTTTGCTCCGGTTTGCTCTTTACTCATAGAATTGAAATGCGCAAATGCGTGTCAAGTGTGTTTAACACGGTATGCACATCTTTTGCTCTGTTTCCCGTTTATCAGTACTGCCGGAAACTGCCTTGCTTTCTTAACGTCGGGATAATGTCGTTTGACGCTTTTAGGTGTCACTTACACTGAATAAGTGATATCATATTAGCTCTGATTAATTACGTACGAGAGTGTGAATGTCATGCGAAGGGAAGTCGTGATATTTTATTTTGTGCATGCTTCCGAGATCATCGCAGACTCCATGCGCCTGCGCGTTATACATTCATTTTTCATATTCATTTTTTCACGACGGGCGCGAACATTTGACGTTTGACTTTCATCATGAAGTAGCTTATTATCCGTGCGCCATTGTTGAGCGCTGCGCACGCGTCTGCGTCTCGTATTGTTTCTGCTGGTGGTGGGTGATTCACTCGTCAGCCGCAGGGTGTGGCGGGGCGGGGCGGGGTGTGGCTGGGCGGCATTACGGGTTAAAGTGATTCGGTAGTGCGACACAAAGTGTCCGGCCCAGAGCGTGTTAATTAACGACTTGGACCTGGACCCCCCC
>NW_026267658.1:60846-62679 GCF_000697945.3 Frankliniella occidentalis
CACGCCACGCCACGCCACGCCACGCCACGCCACGCCACGCCACGCCACGCCACGCCACGCCACGCCACGCCCCCGACACGCAAACACCAGGCTCCAGAGGACTGCGGGGACGTGTGGTCGCGTGGGTCTATAGTCGGGCTGGTTGCAGAGTTGCAGGTGGCGATGTGTCAGGCCAGGCCAGGCCCCCCGGTGGCGCGTGGGTAGGCCACCCGCTCGGTGGTGCTGCGCGGCTGCAGGGTGGTGGGCTATCCCCCAGGCGGCCCCGCCCCGCCTGTATTGCGTGCGGAAGTGCGTGTTGAGCGCCCGCCAGGCGCCCGCCCGCGACCTGGTGAGGGCGGGGCGCGGAGGAGGGCGTCGATATCGTGAAATATTCATGTGGATATAGTGTGATAGCCAAGGTGTTGGAGAGGCTGCCGGCGCTGTACTTTGTGTCGTGAAACGAAATGCTTTTCGAACGGGTGATCTGAGTTTCTTTTGCCGCGCTCTTTCGTGCCATCACGGATAGCGCAAAACGGCTTACGAAGCATTATTGTGTTACTGTCCTCTGTGCCGTGTTCGCGGCGCTGCGCATCGGCTGCGCTGCTTTTGTGAGTATGGCGGTGCAAATTACTTTGTGGTCTGGATGAGCGGCGTCGAGGCAGAGGCTGCTCTGGGCCTGCTGGGCGTTTCTTCAGAAGTCGTTTGCTGATGGGCGCTAAAACGCGTTTCGTTTGACCGTGCCGCGCGGCGGGCGGCGGCGGTCGTGGTGTCGGCGCCCCGCAGAGGACTGACCCTCCCCTCCCCCTCCCCCTCGCGCCCCGCCGCTTCTTCTGCGGGGTCAGAGCACTCGTCACCGCATATCGTCGCCCTGCCAAAACCCTGACCCCTACTACCATCGCCACTTCTTTTGGCGCGCTTTTGGTTCCGGTCCACTCTCCCTCCTGCTATGTAGACATACTATTTCGGTCCGGCCGCCGACCTCCCCGCCCTGCGGCCTGCTGCCGGTGTGCTGCTGGTGCTCTGTGCCTACTGCTGACGGATAGGCCTCGCCGGCCGGCCGTAAGCGACGACACACTTGGCGGCCGGTACCCGGTCGGTCGGTAGGTAGGTAGGTACCCGGTCGGCCGGTACCCGGCTGGGCAGCGGTAGCGGTGCCAGCGAGCCGGGTATGGAGCGCGGGGCCTGCCAAGTGAACCAACCGCTCGTCGTGGCGCTGCTATCCAGCGTTATATTTATATTTTCGTTTCCGTTTTATTTTATTTCCGTCGACTATGTGCCGAGATCGCGCGCGGGACGATAGAGCAGAGCATCGAGCGAAGCGTAGCGTTATACATGTATAGATTTTTAGTGGTTGACGATATATGGACACGACTTCGCATTATACCACCGCATAAAATATCCGCAATAAGTAGTGTGAATATTTGTATTTTACCGTGTTATTATTTTCGTTGCATTTCGATTATCACCCGATGCGGCCCTCCGAACGTCCTGCATATTGGATGCTCTGAGCCGGGGGTCCACTGGGGTGGGTGGGAGGGTGACTGGGGGGTTGAAAAAGGGGTTAAGCACGCAGGAGGTGGGAGAGGTGCGCCCCGCCCGTGGCAGGGAGAGGTGCCCGCGTATTAAAGGGGTGAGCTGGGAGGGGGGGGCAGTGTTGTTGGGCGCACCTGTTCGTGATAAGCGCTTTCCTGACTTTGGATGAGCGACGCCGAGCCGACCGCCATTCTGGTGTCGAGCCGTGGTGCCGTGGTGATGCGGCACAGCAGCAGCGAGGAGAAGGGAAGACCAGCAGCAGGGCGGGGCGTAGCGTGCGGCGCTAATGCCTCGAGTAAGGAGAGTTGGAGGGGGGGGGGG
>NW_026267658.1:65914-67215 GCF_000697945.3 Frankliniella occidentalis
CACTTTATTTTTTTTAAGATAGTTTCTTCTTCCAATGTTTTTTTCATAAACCTTTATTATCAACTCTTTGGATTAGTCAAGGCGTCCCCCACATCATCTTCAAACTCTGGCTGTCCTCTGCTCGCCGATGAGACCTGGATGAGGCCGTCAAGTCTTGTTTATCCCTCAAACCAGACTTTCTGCATTTTTAAGTGTGGTTTTTTTCATCCTTTTTTTTTTATTATTCTTTTTGCCGTCGAGAAATGGAGACGCCTAACTATCTATCTGCCCGAGCCCATTTTAATTTCCCCTTTGCGTCGAGCCTGAGCCGGACGCTTCCGGTTTAACCCTTCTCCTCCTAATCCCTCCTCCTCCTCCCGTTCCGGCTTGAAACAAAAGGGTTGTGCGTCCCCACCGTGAAGGCCGCTAATAGCGCGTCCCCTGCTCCCCGCCCGCGTCCCCGCCCGTCCCGCACCCGCCGGCCTCAATGCGGCACGTCAAGTAGTTTGTTTAGGTCATCGCGCGGGAAGAGCAGGGACTCTCATCGGCTACTGTGCTGTGGCGACATCTCACCTCCAGAGTACTTCACTCTAGCAGCGTCTATTCAAGCTGTTATGCAAATCGAGACCGAAGGGCTACCTGCTGAAAATGAGTATGACCTGCCCGTTGATGCAGTTTCAAAGCAGCTTTCCCCGCGTTGCCAAGCTAAGCTATTTGCTCACAGTTAGAAATTACTTTCCTTCTTAGAGCGCGAATAAAATGCTTGAAATCGATGCAGGCCCTTTTACATGTATCCCCCCATGAAGGCTAAACGTGTCGCACTCACTAGTATTTCCACGGTCACTATTGCACGAGCACGTCGCTCCGTGGCGTTGTGAGCGTGGCTCTGCAACAGCACCATTTTGCGTCTATCATGCCCCTCGCCTCCTCCCCGCTTCGCTACCTGGAAGTAATCACGGGCAGCAGCAGCGGCAGCGGCTGCTATGAGACTGTCATTACGACTCATGTGCTGCATGTACGCTCCGAGTGAAAGGACCACAGCATGCACAGCGAGCGCCCCTCCCACTTCCACCCCGCCCTCCCTCCCTCCCTCCCCTCTTCCAGTGCCCCGTGCGCATCATCATCCATCACCTGCAGTCGCCAACCTCAGCTCGGACTGCATGCCGGCTGCTGCCGCTGGTCTATTAATTGAAATACTAAATGGTTCGATCGGTGCGCCGCTCCACTCCGCCACGACGCGGATCTCTGAAAAGGGAAGGATTAGCCTGATGGGGAGGGGGAGCGCGAGCACGGCGGCGGGGTGAGACGGCACGGTAGGCGGG
>NW_026267658.1:67554-68379 GCF_000697945.3 Frankliniella occidentalis
GACCCCGCCTCGCCCCGCCCCGCCCCGCCCCGCCTCGACATGCCCTGCCCTTGCCCCCGCGCTACGCACTCTCATCACCCTTTCCTATTCCATTTCCTTTCCCATTTCGTGTGTCCTGGCCTGGCCTGTCCCGCCGTGGCCCGCGGCGCTGCGCCGCCGTCCCGTGTATGCAAACAAACCGGACGCACCGGACGCGGAGCGCGGCGGGGCAGGGCGGGCTGGGGCGGGCGGTCCCGGTCGCAGCCAGCGGCGTGGCCATACCCCGTGCTCGACTGCGCTGCACGGGGTATAGTAAGGGGCAGCTGGCAGCTGATCTTGGTATACCGCTGTGCACACAGATCTCAAAACTGCTGACGAAGAGCAAGTCGCTGGTACTACTCACAGAGAGTCTCTGGTGAACCGTGACAACGCCCGGTGAAAACACTAGCGGCGGCGACAAGCGGGACGGCAAGGCGAGCTGGTCAAAGTGGTGATAATGACCGTGACGCGAGGCCCGCGGCCCGCTCCACCAAGTCACGGTCTGCCCCGCCACGCCCCGCCACGCCCCGCCAGACACCGCGCGCTCTTCAGCTGTCCGCGGGGAAAGTTGTGTTGCCGCCGAGGAGTAGTATAATCCAACACACACGGCCGGCTCGCACGCCATCGTCCAGAGTGAGCAGCAGCCGCACCACGCCCCGTCGCGCCCGCGCCCCACCCCGCCCCGCCGCGCCCCGGCGGACACCGGTGCGGTGTGCGGTCCCGGCTGCCACGCCCCGCGCTGTGCTGCCCGCATGACACCGCGGCTCACTCACAGTGTTCGCTCCCGTCCCTTCCCCCGTCTCCATC
>NW_026267658.1:68609-70155 GCF_000697945.3 Frankliniella occidentalis
CGCCCTCCCTCTTCTGTTCTCTCCCAAAATTCGGCGCGTCATGTTGTTTCTAAAAGCACAACACCAACAACAAACCTCGCGGCCGCCCCGCTGAGGTGAAATGATCCGGTCCAGCCTGCAGCACCAGCACGCGACACGCGGCGGGGCGTGGCAGGGCGTGGCGTGGCGGGGCGGGGCGTGGCGTGGTGGGGCGCAGACTGGACATCAACCCCTTCCCTCCCCTACGACCCCCGCGGAGTGTCCGAAGGACTGGACTTATTTTTCGGCGCGTCTTCCTCTCCGCGTCTGTTTGCATACGCAACGAGGTCCGCGCGGCGGGGGGCGTCGTCCGCACCGCGTCCGCACCTCTATAGCACCAGGGCGACGCTCTCTGGCCCACCTGGTCTCTGGACGTCACTGCTGCTCTGATCCAACGGGCGAGACTTTCTCTCGCTGACATCATCAATAAACGGCGCACAATAGCCGCGGGCCGACAGGACATCGTTATCAAAGTTGCGGCTCTGCTCGGGGCCAGAGCGATCTGGTCAAGCGGCTCGGACACTGCAGTGTGAAACAAGGGTGCAATATTTGCAGACTAACGTGTGCAAATGGTGATTTTGTACATTGGACGGTGTCTATTTAACTGGCGTTGCACACAGCCGCATCCTTACCGACCACCTCGCGGCCGGCGAGTGTCAGTGGTGGGCACCCGCGGTGCGCTGGGTGCGAGGAGACACGGCCTCGCCACCTGGCGGTGGTGGTGGTGGACGTGAGGGGTGTGAGCCAAGCCGAGGATGAGTGTTGAGAGAAAGAAGAAGAGGGAAAAAAACTGGCTCTTTTTAATCCTGGTGTGGTTGGCCTCCGCTAATTATGGTCCCAGCGGGGCGGCCGTGGACCAAAGATCGCGTTGATGTGCGATACGAAGGTGCGGGAAGGGTTTGGAAGCGATATGCTGACCGTTATCAGATTGGGGAGGTAACCACACAGTGAAAAAAAAAAAGAAAAGAATAGTGATTGTACGATTATTTATATTTTTTGTGATGAGCAAAGCTAGCGTTTTAATCCCAACCAGAAGGAAACTGTTAATTGTTTTCACTGTGGTTGGAAGGCATCCAAAGAAATGCTAAATGATGTCACAAAGTATTGCTAACAAATGTGTTATATAAGGCAAAACACCAACCGTACTTGCGCCACCTTTTCATGTTTCAACAACTAATTGCACTACAAAGTGGTATCTTCTGGGATTGGGCAGTCTAAGTAAAATTGCGTCAAAGGTATACTTTCAGTTGACACCGAAAATTTATTTGGAAGCCCTTATTTCCGTCTGAAAGTTTGGTGTCTAAGTTATATGACACAATTGAAGGTTGTTGCGCTCCGAACCCTTTTTTTAAAACCAACATTGATAAAAGAGCTTTGGGCTTTGTCCTTTAAAATTGGCCTCGACAAAGAGATGGACGCCATTACAAGAATGGCTCTGCACGCACTCGACGGATTTGCACGGCCCCTCCCTATAAGCCGTGCCAGTACACAGAAAGAAAAGATTCATACAATTATATTTTTTTAAATT
>NW_026267658.1:81205-82117 GCF_000697945.3 Frankliniella occidentalis
GTCAGCACTGCCTCGGCTCTATCCAGAGGCTCTTTGGGCTTACTTGTGTGCCGTGATGGCATACGTACGCGTCGACCACACTGACAAGGGGATTTATTTTATAAGTTATTACTTATTAGGAATAATGTCGAGTAAAATAGCTCACTGGACTGCTGCTGATATCGGGCACGGGCCTCTGTCGGCCTACGTCTATGATAACAAACTCACCCGCGTGATAACGCCATCTCCGGACGCTGGGTGGAAGTCTCTCCGTAAGAAAGGAAAAGTTGATATTTTACGACCGTTAAGATAATGGGCCTCATTAGTTTGAAGGGAAAGAAATATATGTTTGTTGTATGTTTGTCGATGAGGTGCTCCCATCCAGCCGTGACGACGACGACGGTGGTTGTCCACTGTGTTCTGTGACCACCCGCGGGTGGCGCACGAAAGTGCGGTCGTGGCTCCATCCCTTTTGAGGTGTGCAGCTTGCCTGGCTGCCGCCCGCGACTCGAACGCATCCCTTCAAAAAGCGTGCTGCTGTCGCAAGAGCATTTCTATCTCCTACTGCAGCGGCCGGAAATTTGTTGAGACAGAGACACTGGCAGAGAGATTTTAAACAGGATCGCGCTATAAGTCGAAAAATGCGAAATAATGGAATCTCACAACGTTTGCTTTGAACAAAAATATTTTGGTTTTAGGTGTCGTTTGGGAGTTTGTATGGGGATTCCCGGTCCACAAACTCTCGAACTGATTCTCTTCCTCGCCTTGCTCTGTACTTGCTCCTGGAACAATTGCAAATCGACCGCAGCCGCGGATGCGGAGGCAGCCGCTGACTCCAGAGCATGAAGAGGCGAGTTTATCCACCCCAGACGAACTATAACTCCCCTCGCCCACGTGCTGGTCACCAACACACGTGCCACCTGCCCCCCCCCC